>NC_081415.1:296000817-296228317 GCF_030272615.1 Cryptomeria japonica
CACTTTAGTGTTTCCAATCTATTTTAGCATTCTTGGTCTATTTTGCAGCATTTTTGGTCATCTTGGCAATGCTCTTGGTCTTTTCTACAATGTTCTTGGTCATTTTGATAACACTCTTTGTCTGTTCTGCATTGTTCTTGCTAAGTCTGGCAGCATTCTCAATCATTTTTGTAGTGATCTTGGTTAGTTCTGTAGCGTTCTCGGTCATTTTGGCAGTGTTCTTGGTCAATATAGCAGCGGTTTTGGTTAATTTGATGGTGTTTTTGGTTAATTTGACAACGTTCTCAAATTTTCATTAATAATTTCAATGTCATATTCTACATTTCTCATTTCTACATCTGGACTGTCATTTTCTAGAACCTAATGTGCAATTTGTTGATTTTGCAGGTACCTATTTCGCTGTAAAAGACTGGAGTTATAAACCATTTCGCCGCCAAAGAACGCAATATAAACTACTAATTTTGTTTGCAGCCACAAAATTTTGCACTGGTTTTTGATAAATTAGGCACATAGACTAATTACAATGGAAATGAACAAACATGTCTTATGTGTTTTTGATGATAGGCAAGTATGCTCTCACCTTTCATAGGTGATCAGAAAGCCAGACTCATCTTTTCTTTTCAATAGTGCATATCTTTAGTGGGCCTGCCCTCTCGAGAAGCCCATAAGGCCAGTGAGAGGGGAATGACCCAAGTGGGAATGACTAATGCCAATTACTCCAACCCATTATAAAATAAACATGATTTGATAATAATCAAGTCAACGACAGTGCTTGAGAATAGTTCTTCTTCGTACCTTCGGGTATATCAAACCTTGGTTTTTAAGGCTGGGAGACCTCTTAATTAAGTTTATATTCTGACACACCGAATGAATCCCTTGCTAGTTCTAATTAAAATTAGAAGCTACCCAATTTACCTCCAAACATTATTATCTTCTCAGTGCAGGGAGGGAGAAAAATCTCTCCCAAAGACACTCACCATATATCCCTCTTGAGCGTATGTGCAAACTACCCTTTTGAGACCTTATTGCTAGGCTCATAATGTGACTCCACTAGCTCTCACAAATTCAAAAACATGGGCACCCTTTAGGGGGTGACATGGTTGTGTGAGTTGACATGGTACCAAGTGTAGGCAAAGAACTAATAATGAAGCCAATCTCCTTAGGATAGACTGAATGGTATGTTTTCAATTGTTCAAAATCCGTGAAAACTAGGGATTTCTTTAAAGCTTCTTGAACATACACTTTATGTGTCCTTTGGGACAAAAGATAATTTGTCTTATGTGTTTGTGAATCACGTCAAGATATCATCCATTGAAAATCAACAAAAATTGCAAACAAAAACTTCAAACTGTCAAATTTACACATTTTAAAACAGATTAACTCTTTCAGTCCAAATAGTAGCTCTTTTGGTCCAAACGATAGCTCTCTTGATCCAAATAGTAGCTCTTTCAGTCCAAACAATATCTATTTTGGTCCAAACAGTAGCTCTTTCGGTCCAAACATCAGCTCTCTCGGTCCAAATAGTAGCTCTTTCAGTCCAAACAGTAGCTCGTTCGGTCTAAACAATAGCTCTTTTAGTCCAAACAATTGCTCTTTCAGTCCAAATAGTAGCTCTTTCAGTCCAAATAGTAGCTCTCTCAATCCAAACAGTAGCTCTTTCGGTCTAAACATCAGCTCTCTTGGTATGAATTTTAGCCTTTTCATATTTCAACATTAACTCTCCAAGGTTGATCTTTCTAAGTATTAAGCATCAATTGTTTGAGTCTGCACATCAACTCTTGGAGTCAAAACAACCATTGTTTGAGTTCCAACATCAGTATTTTAAACTTCAGAGTTCCTAGTTCAAACTTTAGCTCTTCTGGTCCAAATATCGGTTCTCTTGGTTCAAACCTTAGTTCTTCTGGTCCAAATGTTAGCTCTCTTGGTCTAAACGCCAGCTCTCTTGGTCTAAACATTAGCTCTCCTAGATTGCATGTCAACTTGTTCATGTTTCAACATTATCTCTCTAAGTTTGCACTTGGTAGGTCTAAACATCAGTTGTCTGAGTCTGAAAATCAAATATCTGGGTCAAAACAACAATCTTCTAAGTTCAAATAGCCATTTTCCGAGTCTAAATTTAACTATTTTGAACTTTAGAGTCACTAAATTGCATAATAGAATTTTTGGTCAGTACAATAGCATTTTTAGTCCAAACAACAAGGTTTCAGGTTAGTATAGTAGCATTTCTGGTTAGTATAGCAACTTTTTTGGTCATTTTGTCAGCGTTTCTGGTAAATTGCACCAAAATTAGAAAACAAAAACAACCCATTTCTCAGACAATCAAACATAGTGATTAGGTTATCTTTTGTCAAAGCAGATTCAAAACTAGACACACTAAGGTTTTCAAGTATTCATCTCCAACAAGTTCAAGATCCAACATCTCATAGTGCATCATCACATTTTCTTTGATAAACTAATCTCTCAAACATAGTTTCTCATTAGGATCTATCATCCTTTATCACAAAACTAAAACATTTGATCAAACTAATCTCATTCTGTATCATAGGATATATCATTCCTATTGAACTTTGTCATATCTGTAATACCCTAAAAATGGTCATCTAAACCATGGGCCCCTAATCTCGACAACATCACCAAGGTCCTAACCAAAGGCAATTAAATCAATCTTGAGCACATTATTAATTCTTCAATCACCAAATATCACATGGCAAATCAACTACTCAGTATTAATTAAATATTTATTTAATTAATTGAATCATTTCCAGTAATATCATTTTGATCAATTATCCCATTTTAATTTATTAAATATCCTTGCATATTTAATTAATTAATAAATTTTCTATTTAATCATGCAAAAGGAATTAATTTATTACAAAAGATGAATTAATTACAAACAAAGAGTTGAATTGAAATAAAACAAAAAAAGAATTGAATTGAGAGAGAAATCAAACTTCAGATATTATTTCTTTTTCTAAATTTAGAATTTGAATTCAGAAAAGCAATTAAATTGAATTATTGAATTATTCTCTAAAATTGGAACTCAAAGCTTTTCAGAAAAAGAAGTTCAGTTGCATTGAAAAGACCTTTTTCTTTAATAAATCAAATATATGCATGGAATTAATTTACTATTATTTCCAATGCAACTTGGACTTCTAATTTGAATGCATTTCAATTAAGCTATAATTGTAATCTATCTCAAGGATAACTAAACATGATTTCTCAATTATTTTCAATTAATCCTAAATTGAGCTTTTTCTCTTGCAATTCTCTATAAATTCAATCTTCAGCCCTCATTCCAATTTACCCTAGAGATTTTTGAGAACACGCTTGGAGATTATTATCACGCTAATTTCTCTTTGGAGTCATTGAAGATTATTGTGCTTTTTAGATTATTTTTTACATCCATTATTGTTTGCATCCATCATTGCTTGAATTGATTATTTTGCTTGAATTATTCATCCATCTTGCATCCATAAAGTTAAATATCATATAGATTAAATCCTTCGTCTTGGTGTAGCCTAGTCACCAGTATTGCTTATAACAATCTGAGAGCAATCTTATACTCGCATCTTTTAGAAGGCAATTAGTCGCTTTGTTATGGTTTTTTACTTATTGATTATTGATTATTAACCGTGCATATAATGACTTAATTGAAGTGTTGTGCTTGCAGCTATAGTTACACTTTTTCACACACACATCTCTAGCACCCACCGTGGGCCAGAAGACTACATTTTCTAGCCTCCAAGACTGACTGCTTTGTTTTTTGTTATTTTCTAGATTTCAGATTTTTTGATTTTTCGTCCGTACATCTCGTACGATATTTTTGACAAGCGCGAACGAAAAACTACAGGTGTCGTATGAACATGAATCCTGTCTCGTACGAGTTAGGATCCTGTATCGTACGAGTTTTTATACTGTCATACGACTCTATATTTTCTGGTTAAAAGGCAAATTTCATGATTTTTATTGATTATTCTAACGACTGACCCTGACTGTTTATCTGCCTATCTCAGAATTTTTCATAGCCTAATTAGTTTTTTGCAGAATGCTTGTCGAAGAATATGCTTGTTGCACAAAGATAATATGACTACTGATTCGTTGTCTTTGCAAGTTGCCTAAGGAGAATCGAATAAACATCGTGTATTCTTTAAATTCATTTTTAGGAACCTAACTTGCTATCTGGTTAAAGAACAAATTTGTCTTTCATGCTTTTAGAAGATTCTGAGAGGTAGGAGAGTATGCTCTTGTCTTTTTCTAGACAATCAAAAATCCAGACCCTTGAGGCTTTTTCTTTGTTTAAAATTTGTACATCTTTAGCAGGCCTGCCCTCCCAGGGTTGAAAAACTCTTAAAGCCGTTATGGCCAGTGTGAGGGGAATGACCTAAGTGGGAACAACTAAATGCCAAGTACTCCAACCCACTATAAAATAAATGTGATTTGATGAAAATCAAGTCAACAACAGTGCTCGAGAATAGCTCTCCTCTGTACCTTCGGGTTTATTAAACCTTGGTTTTCAAGGCTGGGAGACCTCTTAATTGAGTTTATACCTTGACGCACCGAATGGATCCTTGACTAAATCCAATTCAAAATTAGAAGCTACTCGGTTCACCTCCGAAAGGGAGATAATCTTTGTGCAAGAGAGATAGTAACTCTCCCAAGATACTTGTCATTTCGTGCCCCCATTAGCATTTGGAGTTGGATAATACGACGTTGAGAATCCATTGCGTGAGACTCAGCGGTCATATTTTGATTAGCTATTGGGTGTGTACCTGAGTCTACAAGCAAAGGTTATCTTTCCTCACCAAATTCCTTAGGGTTTGCATGTTGTGATTGGAGTCACTATACATACTACTTGTTTTCTGTATTTTTCATCCTTGAAACAAAAATTGAAATACCAAAATTGGAGAAGACAAGAAACAACTTAGTGATTTGAAACTCTGTCAGTGTCAGAAACTAGTCCATCCTAAGTTGAAACTCTGTCCGTGTCAGAAACTAGTCCATCCTAAGTTGAAACTCTATCCGTGTTAGAAAACTAGTCCATCTTAATTCGGAACTCTGTCCATGTCAGAAACTAGTCCATCCTAAGTCGAAACTCTGGCCGTGTCAGAAAACTAGTCCATCTTAAGTCAGAACTTTGTCCGTGTCAGAAACTAGTCCATCCTAAGTTGAAACTCTATCCATGTTAGAAACTAGTCCATCTTGAGTCAAAATTCTGTTCAAAACTAGTGTATCCTAGTCCAAAATCAGTCCATCTCAGAATTGGTCATACTCAGTTATCATACTCAGCAATCAAAAAATAACTCAGAATTTCTAGGCTCTATCTTGTGAACAGTCCTATGAGTCTGATAATTTATCGTCCTAGATCACATCTTGTGTCGTACGAGTCTTTTGATTTGTCATCCTATGCTAGATCCTATATCATACGAGTCATTTTCATCTGTCATCTAGCTCTGTATCTTGTGTTGTATGAAACATAATTGTCCTAAGTCTTTTGTCATCCTGCACATACCCATTTGTTGTACGGTACGAGGCAACAACTCATATGAAATCGAACTATTATCATCCTGTAGCTGCTAAATTGTCGTCCGGTCCAGAAAATCCTATCGTACGAGTCTCTGGTTTTGTCAGAACAGTACAATCAAACTTGCCTAAAAACAACTTACAGTGAATATAATACTGGTTATCAATTTTCCTGAGCATAAATAGATCAAGATAGTGTACCTCTTCCATTTGCGTTGCACAATTTGGTCTATCACCTTTCAGCTAGTTCAATCAACTACCTATCAAATTTTAGTCACTTAGATAACATCTTATACAAGATAGATCATTCCTGAAACCAGACTGAATCTTACACTACACTTAGAATCAACTTAGATAAATGTCTTATATAGGATAGATCGTTCTTGAAACCAAACCGAATCTCAGTTGTTTCTCCCAAACAATACTCTAAACAGAACAACTAGCTCTGAAATTGATCTTGACCTCTGCATCACAAACAACTTTAGGTCACACTAATCCATAAAAATGCCTATTCAAACCAGGAGTTCTCATAAGAAAGAAGCCAAAGGCAAAGAAAAACCCTTCAAATATCAAGATAATCCATTCTATGTGAAGGATCCACTCACTAACATGCCGTCATCATCAAGCGGACGAATTTTTGATGAACCTAAATCTCCCACTATACATGAGACAAAATACAATGACAAAAATGACCGTAACATTCCCAGAAATGATAATAATTCCTCATCATCAAGTGAGACTGACGAAGACATTGAACCTCTAGAAAAAGAAATTCTTGACTGTCCAAAGGACAAAGACTTTAGAAAAATGATGAAAGCTATCATGACCCGAGAGAAGGAAGACTATTTCTTAGAACTAGCAAAACAAGGTGCCAAACTTCCTACTGGATATGATGTCCAGACACTCATTACTAAAAAGGAAGACTCACCTATACTCATGGTACACAAATAATTACTAGCCTTGTGGATGGAGGTCACAGAACAGAAAAATAAGGACAAGTCTCCAAAACAATATTCTCTGGAAACAATATGTCCCTTTCCATTTGACAAGAATCTACACATGCCTCCATTTCCTCCATGAGTGGAAATCCCAAAATTTGACAAATATGATGGTACCTCAGATCCTCAAGATCATGTTAGGGAATTTAGTGCTTCCTGTATGGAGTTCATGCACGATCAAACGTACCTCATGCGTCTCTTCCCAAGGAGTTTAGGGGGTCAAGCAATGGAATGGTTTTCAAGTCTACCCAAAGGAATAAAAACATTTGAAGAACTAATCCAACTATTCTTACAACAATATTCATATAACATTCGACATCCTGTGACTATGATCGATCTTTGTAATACTCAACAGAAAATAGGGGAACCTCTTCTTACTTTTCTCCAATGTTGGAGAAAGATGTTCTCTAGGTACCCACGACCTATTCCAGACTCTGAGAAAATGGATATATTTGTCAATAACTTGGTCCCTAAACTGAAATATAGTATACAAATGCAAGTACACCCATCATTTAACAAAATGGTAGATAATGCCATTCGAATGGAAGATGTGCTCATAAAGAAGGGGGATATCACACCTTGGAAAGAAACACAAACAGGATCTAGCTCTAAAGAGAAGAACAAGTATTGGAAATTTGCCAAAGACAACAACAAGAATGTTGTTAATGATGGAGTAGTAGACGCTATCAAAACCAACTCAAAATCCACAATATTCAACTTGGCTAGTGGTACACAAGCACTTAAAGCTGTTGAGGTTGCAGCAGAGAATCCGCCAAAGAAAACAAAGGAATGGTTCAAACAAAAGCCTTGGCTTTCCAAACCTAAGCATGATTTTACTCCTCTTGAAGAATCATATGAATCTGCTTTCAAAACTCTATTGACAAACAACTTGATAACACTACCAGATAACTCCAGACCATATGATCCAAATGTCAAACCAAGATGGTGGAGAGAAAATGAATATTGTGACTTCCATCGGAATAAAGGTCATAACATAAACAATTGCATGAAGCTAAAACATGAGATTCAAGATCTCATAGACGTTGGTAAAGTTGTTGTTGGGAATCATCCGACTAATGTTGATCATAAAGCATTTAAAGACCCTTTGCCTATTTACAAACAAGGTGATTCCTCAAAGACCAAAGGAGGTGCCAAAGTAAATTATACTTATGCCAGTTAGGATAACGTTATCAACATGATTGAGCCTTCACACTCAGAATATTGCAATGTGATTATAGTTCAAGATAAACCAAATGAATCATGATATGCAAGAGCTCTGACCCGATCTCAAAAGAAAGTCACCCTCCAAGGAGCTAGTTCTTCCAACCCGGCTCAAGAAACATCAAACCCAACAGCCTTGCCAAACAAACAAAAAGAATCAACCTTGGACAAATTTAAAAGGTTAACTTCATCATCATCCTCTGGATATAGCATAGTTGAACAGTTAAAAAGGACAAATGCTCAAATTTCAATTTTTGAATTGCTACAACTCTCATTTGCTCACAAAGAAATCCTAGACAAAGCATTGCTCACTATCAACGTTCCAAAAGATTTAGACATTGATCGGTTCTAGTCTATGGTGGGTCATCTGACTTCACCTCACTATTTGACCTTCTTTGAAGAAGATGACAATTCATTAAATCATCCACATAACCAGCCATTGCATATTGAAGCCATGATCCATAAACACAGAGTCAAATGTGTTTTGATAGATGGAGGCGCAGGGTTGAATATTCGTACTTATCATCTGCTTACACCACTAGGATTCTCTGAAAATCTTATTGATCTCGGCAAGAAAATAACAATAAAATCCTATGATGAAGAAGAAAGGACTTCTAAAGGTCTGGTGTCATTACCAATCAGAGTGGGACCAGTAGAGAGAGATATGTCCTTTTCTAAGTTCTTGATATTTCATTATCATATAATATATTGCTGGGCAGGCTGTGGATTCATGAAATGAAGGCAGTTCCATCAACATACCATCAATGTTTAAAGTTTCCTTATAATGGGGCCGAAGTCAGTATTCCTATTGATATAAATGTCGTCTGTAATGCATTGAAAAAAGGTGTAGATACTTTTGTGCCTCATAATAGGGCAGTCTCTCCAAATAAATAATCTAGCTAGCACCCTCTTCCTCATCGCTTGGTGGAGGAGGAGGAGCCTGATGCCCGGGATCTTGACGAGGTGCCCGAGCTCCCTCTAATCATGCCATATACTGCAAGTAGGGTATCACTTATTGTGCAATAGGAACTACGACACTATATGTTGCCACATAGTAGGCTGCCCTACTACTCTGGAGAAGGACCTCCTGTCACAAAGCCTCTATCTCTACTCTCGACTCTGCTCTCAAAGCCGCGATCTGGCGATCCTGCTCAACCCTCACCTCAGCAAGCTGTCGGTATCGCTTCGCTAGCTAAGTCTAAGCCACTATTAACTGTGACTATAGCTCTGCAAGACGTGCTCTCATCGACTATTTCATGTCAGCCCCCTACTCTCTCGTAGGCTCTTCGCCACCATCTCCACCACCATCTCCACCTGTGGCTCCACCCTACTCATCCTGCTATTGCTGGACCTACCTCGGAGCTGCTCACTCCTCCTCGGTCCCACCCAATCTCACCCCTACTCTCCCAAGGGATCCACCCTCACCCCTCTGCTGTCCACCCTCAGCTGGCACCTTGTTGCTACTAGCACTAGGATCTCCACCAGTCCATCATGGAGCCTCAGCTCTCTGTGCCTATCCCTGCCTATGGCCCTATCCCTGTCCCTATGCTGGTGCAGGGGCATCATCCTCCACATCATCAATATGAGGATCCTGCTCTCCTAGATCTGTAAAACATGGGAATGGATGCTACTGAAAGTAATCCCTATACTGGAGCAATACCCTCGCATCCACTACATCATCCAGGTAATCCCACCTCATGCGGTGTAACCCTGTTAACTCCTACATCACCAAAGCGTATGATAACCATGGAGACCATCCCTATCTCTCCTCATCTGCATATCGAGCATAAGCTATATACTCCTACGAGATCCCCTGAGGCTGACCATACTACCTTATCATGTGAGAAATGATGAATCGCTCTACAATAGTTTGTGATCTCCCGATCAGTGGGCGTGTCACAAAAAGGTCCCTGCGAACCATTCGCCAGTCATCCCATAGCTCCAAGCCTCTGTATGGTCTCTAGACAACAACTATCAAGTCATCAAGCTATCATCGCTAAAAAATTGTCTTGCCTAGATGGGGCTGTGTAATATATTCAACATACCTATATATGATCGGCTGCCCAGGCTCTCTACTGTCATCTACTATCAGCCGACAAATGGGAAGGTGCTCCCAAGCCCACACTTGCAAAATGTACACACCCATGGCCATGCTCTGCCCATCTCTATAAACGATCTCATGCATCTCTCGATACATGTGGGCCAATAAACAAGAACCCCGACCAAGTCTCTGAGGGGTCTCTATCAACCTCTCTAGCATCTGGCCCCATCCACTCTGGAAACCCTACTGCCCTCTTTCTAGCATTAAAAAGCAACCAACGAACCCTGCTAGAACACATGCCAGAGGATAATCCTCACTGTACCTGCTCATAAGTATGTCCCAACTCATGGAACGAGTCAAAATGTTTGGATCCCTGAATACGTTCCTAACTGTTTGTAGTCCAGGTAACAACGTGGTATCATAATCCACCTTATCCCTAGCAAAAGGGATACGAAGGATCCTGTACACATCCTCGGGAGTGATAGTCAACTCCCGAACTGGAAAATGAAATGTATTATGCTCCGAATGAAAATGCTCTACCAATGCCATGAGCATTCCGTGGTTTACACGGATATCAGGTAATCTCAATAGATGAGTCAACCCGCACAAGTCAACATGAGCCTGCTCAACCTCAGATAAATGTCTAACTAATGCCATAGTGGGAGGATAAACACATCTAAATAGCATAGGAGGTAATCAAACCTTAAAAAACCCAACAATGAAGCATCAGAAAACATTCCAAATGAGCCTACAAGAGAAGTAAAACATCACACAAATCCAACTAAGTCAACTGCAAAACCAAAATTTCATGTTTACACCCTAAAAAATGGTCACTGTTTCTCAAATGACAAAACACAGAAAGGGCAGCATCTCGTACGAGCCAGAAATAGCTATAGTACGACAAAACAAGCTCAAATGACAATTTATTAGACCCTGCATGACAAAATGGTCTTTTAACAGACCTGTCATACGATCAAAGGGTGCGTCCTGAATGAAAATTCTATTGGTCTGAAATGACAAAAGATATTTTGCCAGTTACTCGTATGAGACAGGATCCTGTCTCACACGATAAAACGTGAAACCTGACCCCACACATGCGAAAAACTTGAAAAATGAACAAAAAAATTCAAAATTGAAAACATAAATAGGCTTAAGATCGATCACTTACCACTAGCTCATAGTTTCGGGGTCGATTATGTCTTCTCTAGTGCTCAAATCGATGCTGACAAGTAGGGACCACCATTTTTCTCACAGAAGGCTTTTTGAATTTTCAAATTTGGAGGGTTAAAATGATTTGAAAATGACACTTTTGTCCCATATATAGCCAAAAACCTAATTTTTCAACTTGCTCCGATGGACATGAAAATTGTACCCTTAGCTAATTTGCCTGTTTTGATTCCATTTTCGGGATCAAAATCAAAATTCGAGATCATTTTGCTAGTCAATTTCACAATTTGGATTACTTAGCGCTCTTTTTATCAAATGCTCATTCTTTCTTCCAATTGCGCTCAATTTCAATGCTGAATCTTAATTCAATTTCATTATACACATCAAATCTACAAATCAACTTTACACTTAATTCCTCATCAATCAACGCCAAAATTTCAAATATTCCTCAGAATCAATTTATGCTCAAATAACTTATTTTTGCCACATACTTGCCTATAATCATGTACCCTCATTCTCTTTCGATTTTGCTCCCGAGGGGGCATACTCTTGACTTTATGACCTCACGTCTCATAGTCGAGTCACGTCTCATAGTCAAGAAATTTTTTCAAATCTTCATCAAAAGTTGAGCAAAATCTTTTCAACTAAAGAAAATCAATTCTTATTGCTAAGGGGCATCTCAGCTTCATCGCTTCACATCAAGTTGAGATCTCTCGATCGTCTGAATTGAATCAATCGCTAGGGGCATATCAGTTTCATTGCTTCAAATCAAGCTGATATCTCTCAATCATCTGAATTAATCTCTTAACATTAATTAGTTTCATCACTTCAAATCAAACTGATTATTTGTTTAAACTCAATCAAAAGTTTAAAGAGTATCTTTGATCACACTCAATCTAAGCAAGTGTTCAGTATTCATTTCTTGATCAAGCTAGACAGTTTATTCTTCACTCATCGTATCTTGATCAATCAAGTTCAAGATCAATTTTTATCATCACTCACTGCATCTAAGTTCAATCAAGTTCTAGATCAGTAAGATCTGCTTCTTGATCAAACAAGTTCAAGTTCGGTATCTTTTGTTTTCTATCATTCCTTAGTTCAATCAAGTTCGGGATCAGTATCGGTTTAATCAGACTTCATTCAGCTTTGTCACTTCGAATCAAGCTAAACACCTTGCTCTTCATCTAGTTCATGATCAATCAAGTTCAGAATTGTCATCTCCTAGACATCACACATTCTTTGAACCAATGCGCTGCTCGCACATTAATTCAAAGAAGGGCAAATGTAATATCCTAAAAATGGTCATCTAAACCATGGGCCCCTAATCTCGACAACATCACCAAGGTCCTAACCAAAGGCAATTAAATCAATCTTGAGCACATTATTAATTCTTCAATCATCAAATATCACATGGCAAATCAACTACTCAATATTAATTAAATATTTATTTAATTAATTGAATCATTTCCAATAATATCATTTTGATCAATTATTCCATTTTAATTTATTAAATATCCTTGCATATTTAATTAATTAATAAATTTTCTATTTAATCATGCAAAAGGAATTAATTTATTACAAAAGATGAATTAATTACAAATAAAGAGTTGAATTGAAATAAAACAAAAAAAGAATTGAATTGAGAGAGAAATCAAACTTGAGATATTATTTCTTTTTCTAAATTTAGAATTTGAAATAAAAAAAGCAATTAAATTGAATTATTGAATTATTCTTTAAAATTGGAACTCAAAGCTTTTCAGAAAAAGAAGTTCAGTTGCATTGAAAAGACCTTTTTCTTTAATAAATCAAATATATGCATGGAATTAATTTACTATTATTTCCATTGCAACTTGGACTTCTAATTTGAATGCATTTCAATTAAGCTATAATTGGAATCTATCTCAAGGTTAACTAAACATGATTTCTCAATTATTTTCAATTAATCCTAAATTGAGCTTTTTCTCTTGCAATTCTCTATAAATTCAGTCTTCAGCCCTCATTCCAATTTACCCCAGAGATTTTTGAGAACACGCTTGGAGATTATTATCTCGCTAATTTCGCTTTGGAGTCATTGAAGATTATTGTGCTTTTTAGATTATTTTTTACATCCATTATTGTTTGCATCAATCATTTCTTGAATTAATTATATTGCTTGAATTATTCATCCATCTTTCATCCATATAGTTAAATATCATATAGATTAAATCCTTCGTCTTGGTGTAGTCTAGTCACTGGTATTGCTTATAACAATTTGAGAGCAATCTTATACTCGCATCTTTTAGAAGGCAATTAGTTGCTTTGTTATGGTTTTTTACTTATTGATTATTGATTATTAACCATGATATAATGACTTAATTGAAGTGTTGTGCTTGCAGCTACAGTTACACTTTTTCACACACACAATATCAAAACCACAAAATTTGCACTCCAGACTAGGATCGAAAAACTTGCAAACTCGCAAATACTTGAATGACCATTTGTGTTCTCTACATAAATCACAAACTCTTATTGAAACATCGTGTATTCTTACACTGCTATCATGATTATCTGTGCAGTTGTAGAAATGAGTTTGATAACAAATCTCTAAGAACTTAGGCCTTGCAACAAAAATAAGGATGATCCCAATCTCTCAATAGAAGTGGTCGTATCAATTTATCATATTTACCTCAACAATTGAACACTTATTGAGACACATTATAGAAATTCAAAACCTCCCAAAACATTCAAAAAATGTGTATGCCTGTTTTAACTAGGGCTTAGAGAAGAAAAATCAAAGAAACATAAATAGAAACACTTGAAATGGAAGAAGATCACAAGAAAATGGCACAAGGAAATGAAATAGAAGAAAAGATAACTGATCAACACATCAGAGAAATACAACAAGATCCTAAATTTGATCAATTCATGGAGAAAATATTGGAGGGCGAAAAAGAAAAATACTTCCTATTGTTAGCAAAATTTGGTGCTAAACTTCCCCAAGATTTTGACATAAACAACTTAAGACAAAAGAAAGGATCAAGTGACACTTACAATGAAAATGAGAAAAATGAGGAAAATCTCAATCATAGGAAGGATGACACAAGAACTCCTGAGGACACATGAAGAACTCATGACAACACAAGAACTCATGAGGGTACACGAAGAACTAGTGATGACACAAGAAGGACTCGTGATGATACAAGAAGAAGTCATGATGATACAAGGATAAATCATGTCAATGATCCTCTTTTAAATCTCACTCAATAAATACAAACTCTACAACAACAGATTCAGGATATACAAAATGGAACAAGTGCCAAAATATATTCTTTAGAAGATATTTGTCCATATCCTTTTGACAAGAGTTTGAACATGGTACCATTTCCACAACATTGTGAGATACTAAAATATGATAAATACGATGAGAAAACAGATCCACAAGATCACATCAAAGAATTTTGCACAATGAGCATGGAATTCACTCATAATGAAACATATCTCATGTGGCTATTCCCTAGAAGTTTGAGTGGACAATCAATGGAATGGTTTTCTAAATTACCACCTCGGATTAGATCATTTGAAGAGTTGGTAAAAAAATTCATTTCACAATACTCTTACAACATACAACATGAGATAATGATGTTGGATTTGTGCAATATTAAACAAAAGGGTGGAGACGCTTTCATGACCTTCTTGCAGAGACGAAGATGTTTATTCAATAGGCATCCTAGACTAGATTATGATCATGAAAAGATGGATATTCTAGATAGTTAAAATTAATATTTAATTAATTTAATCATGTCAATATAATTAATTAACTTAATTGAGTTATCCTTATTCCTCTTAGAATTAATTAAATCCAATTTAATTAATCCTGTCACTATAGTCCAATAATTAATTTATCAAATAAATTAATTATTTCCTTATTCCTCCAAGGTCATCTCAATCATTAATTTTTCTAAATCCCTTTTGGTTAATTAATGTTAATTAATTAACCTACTCATGTGATTCCTACAAATCACTTTTTCCTAATCCCACTCAATCTAATTAATCCTTCTAGAATCTCTCATAATCATGCTTATCATTATCCTCTAGTTTTATAGTCCCACTCATGTCACATCAACATTGAGTCTCTCACTATGACACCTCCTAATGTTCTGCAATAGTTTGTCGATGACACTATTCTCTTTGGTATCTCCTCTATGTGGGAAGCTAAGGCTTGGAAATCCTTTCTCAACTCTTATGCTCTAGCCTCTGGCCAACACATTAACTATGAGAAGAGAAACATTTACTTCTTTCACACTCATGTCCAACTCCAAGATAAAGTCTGCAGAATCCTTGGTTGTCAAAGGGCCTCCATTCCTGGCACCTACCTTGGTCTCCCTTTGATTGACAAAGATGTCTCTAATTCCTTCTCGATCTCTATCCTCAAAAGAATTCAGAAGAAGTTGGCTAGTTGGAAAGGTAGATTCCCCAATAGTATTGGTAAATTGCAGTTGATCTCCTCCTCCCTCCAGGTGATCCCTATGTACTTCCTCTCCCTTTTTAATATTTCTATGGCTATAGCTGCTAAGCTGGAGAATATCCAAAAGACTTTCCTTTGGATGAGGATGGAGGAAAAGAAGAGGCTCTCCTTGGTGGGTTGGGACAAAGTTTGTCTTTCGAAGGCTATGGGTGGGTTGGGAACCTGCAAGATCTCTAGGTTCAATAAGGCCCTTATGACCAAAATTGAATGGAAGATTTTGAATAAGGATGCGGATTGGAGTAGGATCATCAGGGCTAAATACCTAGGTAATGGGGAATTTTCCTCTGTTCTAAAAGAGGAGGACCTCCCTAGGGGTTCCAAAATTTGGAACAACATATTGAGCTGTAGGGACCCTTTACCCCATGGTATGAGGTGGCTTATTGGAAATGGAAGCAATATTATCTTCTGCGAGGATTGCTGGTTGGGAGAGAAGCCCCTTGCTTCTTCCTCTTTCCTTAGAAGGCTCCAAGATGCTGCCAAAAGCTTCTTTGGAGAAAGGGTCAGTGATTATTTCAGCAACAACACTTGGAGGGCTTTGGAGGACTGCTGCATTGATTATCCCTTCCTCCTCCTTGCTTCTAGAGAGCTCCAAAAACTTTTGGTTGGCATGTTCCTCCCCCTTTTTCCTAGGGAAGACTTATTCATTTGGAAGTGGGACCCTTCTGGGGACTTCTCTGTCAGAACTACCTACAACAACTTGCTAAGAGAACCGGATTACACCTCTATTTGGAAAAAGGTTTGGAATGCCCAACTCATTCCCAAGGTTAATTTCTTTTGGTGGATTTCTCTCCTCAACAAAATACTGACCCAAGACAATTTGGTCAATCGGGGATTCCAATTTCCTAATAGATGCATCCTCTGCAAAAATGATGAGGAAAGTCCTTCTCATCTCTTCCTCCACTGTGTCTTTTCTCGAGAGCTCTACAAGATGGTTGACAACAAGCTCAATATCTATTGGATTATGAATAACAATTTGTTAAGTTTGTCCTAGGAGTTTTGGGGCCCCTCTTCTAACCCCCTTATCCAACAACTATGGAAGAAGATCCCCCCTCATGTGAGCTAGAGTATCTGGAAGGAAAGGAATGACAGGATATTCAGGGACAAAGAGGCCTCTATGGAACCTGTGTTTGCTCGATTCCTAAAGTTGATTCTTGAGAATATCTTTGTTTCTAAAACCCAACTAGCCTCCAACCTCCCCTCTACTTGGGACTGGGAAATTTATAGATGTTGTAACATCCCCCCCTTGTTCTCTTGTTGAATACTCTAGGAGACTTCTAAGGCAAAGCATGGTCTGGTCCCCTCCAGCTACACATTTCAAACTCAATTTTGATAGGGCTGCCAGGGGGGGTTTGGCTACTAGTGGAGGGGTTATCAGAACCCATTTGGGGGTCCTTGTTGCTGCTTATGCGTGTAACTGAATGGGCATTCCTCTAATCAAGTTGAAGCTATGGCCTTATCTTGGGGAATTCATCTCGCCCTCACCATTAGAATTAGAATTATGGACATTGAGGGTGACTCCAAGCTCATCATTGATGTTGTTAAAGGGCGGAATAGGCTTAATTGGACCATTGAGGGAACCATCAGGGACACCTCGAGGCTCATCTCCAGGCTTGATTCCTATAAAATTGTGCATGTCTATAGGGAAGGCAACAAAGTGGCGAATGCCCTGGCGGCCATTGGGCTAAATGTTTCAGGTTTGAGATGTTGGAGGAGCCATAATTCCCTCTTGGACCATGTTAACTTCCTTCTTCAGGAAGAGAAATCTAAAATTCCTACCAATGATTGACCTGCTAACAAGTGTTTTCCTTACTCTCCTCTCTTCCCTTGGGGTCATTTGGAGGTGTTGGTTTTATAATTCTAATCATGAGAATATCCCTTTGATCTATGCCGATGTTGTGGTGACTCGTTCGGCTAGGCTAGCAATGATGGATGTGTTGCTTTGTTAGCAATTCCTTTGGGCTTACTGCATCATGATGAGGTACGATTGGATTGGTAACATGTTGGTTTCCGCCGATATTTGCTGCCTCTTCATGCCTTGTAACCAAGAAATCATTTCTAAAAGTGATTTCAATTTTTCCCATGCGCCCAACCTCATGTCTCATTTAATGATGTTGGGCTTTCACACTTCCCATTGTCTTTTCTCAGCTTGCTTCTCGAAGGGTCTCTGCAATTTTCTCTACGATTTTTTTTTCATGACTAAAGAAGCTCTGTTGGTGGAGGATATGGGGGGTGAAAGAGTTAGATACAAAAAGGACAATCTAGATGATTTCAAGAATGACCCCCTAGTTTGGAATTTTTGCATTGAAGGAGGGGTTGTCGATTTTTTGGAATGTCTGCAGAGCCACGATGAGAAGCTCTTGGCTGCTTTTGCCTTCTCCTGGTTTGGGATTCATGTCTCAGTGGGCGACATTTCTTTTGATGTCTCGAAGGAGACAATTTTCTAGGCTACAAAGCTAGCCCTCGATGGCCAACGCTGGAAGCACACCAACCATGTTGCCAACAACGAAGGTTTGAAATGCTTCTTCTGCAATTGTGAGGAACCTCTCAAACTCTAGGGTGGGTTTGCTCGGTAATAGCTTAAACACCCATGGAATATGATCTGCCTTATGATCATGAAGTACTTCACTCTCAAGGGTAGGCACAAGGTAATTTACTACTATCATTTGCCCCTTTTGAATCATTTCCGCAATAATGATTTGCTCTGTTTGGCCTTTTATTTACTACATTCCATTGAAAGCTCTGTTAAAGATACTATGGATCCCAAGCATGGGGATAAGCTGCCCTACCTCCTTCACCAGGGCCTCATTTTTAGGCTGTACAAATTTCATGATGCCCTTTGCCCCCTCGGAACCTCTCGCTTTCTCAGCCCCCCATGCCTACTCCTCATCAACTTGTTGCCTTGTCTATGGCCTTCCCAAACTTTTCTAGTATCCTCATGAAGGGTTTGCTACGACCAACTTCTCCATGTCTCTGTCTGCTTATGCTTCTATTGTTTCTTTATTTGCGGTCTCCCCCAACTTGAATCTGTCCACCCCTCCCATCATTACCCACTCCCTATCCAAGGGAAAAGGCAAAGGCCCTATTAAATACAAATCTATTGTCTTTGATGATAATTCATCCTTTGAGGATGCTGAGAATGAAAATCCTTCCCCTGATTCTGAGATTAAAAGGAGATCATCTAGATTGGCTTCCAAAAGATCATTGAGGACAAGGAGGGAGAGGACCCTAATACCAGTATGGGGGACCCTGATGGGGATGCTGTGGATTTGGATATGACTAGGGACCCCATAGTTCTGATCATTGTTGGTTCCGTTGACACGTACACTTCTGAGATGTGAACCCAAGACTCTATTGATGTTAAGGATAGGGCCCCTATGAACATGGGCACTGTGGGTGTCATGGGTGAGGAAAACTCTGACACCAAAACCCTAGACTCTGGTAACTTGGACTTAGATTTAAAGATGGCAGAACATGTGATAAAATCTCTTCCCCTGATGGGCTTGGGCAATGATATTGACTGTTCCCCTATTGAAGATGTGGCCAAGGTGATGGATAAGACTATGGATGACATGGCTACTGTGAACCCGCAGGATGTCCCTACTCTGGAGAAAATGGAAAAGTTGTGCACAAATGTGTTGGACATCACATAGAGGATTGAGAACCTAGGCCCTGTGCTTGAATTGTAGGCTATCATGGATGATGTTAGTCGGCTCAAGAGCAAGATGGAGTCCTGGGATGCCCAAATTGCGGGCCTTAACAAATTTCATCTACAGGTTTTACATAGCTCGGCTCTCACCCTCTCTCTGCTGAGGGAACATACTGTGGGCACGAAGGAGGATAAGCAAGAGGCTAAGGACCCGTATAAGTTCTTTTCTAATGAGTGGAACAATGCCATTGATGCCACTGGGGTACGAAAGGTGCCCCTGTTGTTATAGTATTTTTTTTGCACTGTGGTATCATTAATAGTTCTGCTATGCAAAGGGTTAGTGCCCTAGTTCTCACTTCTTTTTTAATAAAAAACATTGAGTCTCTCAAAGATTCAAATTTCTTTGAATCCCTCAATGCATCCTTATTTTGGAATTTTTAATTCCTCATTTTGAATTCAAATTTCTACCCCTTTTCCCCAAGGAATTTTATATTCCTGTTTATTTTCCCAAGACACCCTTGATCCATGCCTTCTATCTCAAATCAGTCCCAACCCTCCATAAGGAAATCAATCTTGGCCCTTCATTGGCCTCCTCCAATCTATAAGTTGGATGATCATTTCCTCACAAAGGATCCACTTCTCATAACATCCTCATGCTGCCCATTTATCCTCTCTCTTCTACCTTCAATATTCCAATCCAAAATCCACTCCCTCTTGTTGAGCACTTGGAGAGAATTCCACATAACCATCAAGGAGCTAATCCAAACAAGCTAAAGAGGGGTGCATCTTTGGCTACACCAATAGCTCAATCCAAAGGAGAAGGTAGAATTGGCAAGGTATATGTGGTTTTTTTCATATTTTTATGTTTTCCTTGAATTCTAACCATCTAATCTTACCTTGCTACGTTTCCCCCTCTTTAGATATATTCATCAATAAATCTTACAAGTGAAATGAGTTATAGGCTCAAATTACAATGTCCTCCCAGTTTTGCAAAGATGATTGAAAATGGCCTCAAAATTGAGGATGCTATGGTTAAGAAAGGAGAATTGAAACTCTATAAAAAAGGAAATAATTCCTCAAACTCCTTCCATAATAACAACAACAATAGAAATAATGACAAACCAAAATATTGGAAAAGAAACATAAATGTTGTGAATGATTGAGTAGGTGACAATAACATTAAACCACAACAACCTATTTTCAATCTATCAAGTAGAGCACCAGCGAGTAATCAGGACAACAACGCTAAACCAAAATTATTATTTCCCAATATACACAAAAAATTTACCAACATTGGCGAACCATTGCAATCAGCTTTAAAAAATCTTCTTGCGAACAAATTAATCACATTACCAGAAGCAAGAGATTTTGAGCCCAAAATTAAACCAAGTTGGTGGAATGATAATCATTTATGTGAGTTTCATAGGAACAAAGGGCATCAAACCAATGAATGTCAAAGAATTAAACATGTTATTCAAAATTTAATAGACAATGAGGTCATTACAATGGATGGGCACAAAACAAATGAATCGCATACGGCCTTGAAAAATCCACTTCCCAATTATGACAAAGGTGAAACATCCAACACTCAAAATGATAAAGGGAAAGCAAAAGTCAACTATGCTCATGCCTACAATAATGTAGTAAATTCCATTATCTTCAAAGAGAAGACACCAACAAAACCAATGCATGACATTACTCAAAGTAAGGCTAAGGTAACATTTCCTGGTGTGACAAATAATGCAATATCAAGCTCAAGGCAATATAGCATAGTGGGTCAAGTGTAGAAAACTCATGCACATATATCAATACTAGAGCTCCTAAAACTCTCACCAACGCATAAAGAAATATTAGAAAAGGCTCTAGTTGAAACCACAGTCTCTAAAGACTTGGATGTTGATCAGTCCAAACCATGGTGGGACACCTCATAGCTCCTCATTTCCTATCATTAACAAAACATGATGATGTTTCATTGCAACATCCCCACAATTCTCCACTACACATTGAAGTGCATATTCACAAAATGCACATCAAACATGTTCTCATAGATGGAGGAGCAAGCTTGAATATTTATGCATTGAGTTTAGTGTGTGCCTTAGGTTTTTCAGAAGAAGCAGTGGATCCTAGAAAGAAAATAACAATCAAAGCATATGATGAAGAGGAGCCATCCTCTAAGGGAACAATGATATTACTACAAAGGATAGGACTAGTTCAAAGAGATATAGTCTATCAAGTCCTAGAATTGAATCTATCCTATAACAATATTCTAGGCAGACCATGGATCCATGATATGCTGACAGTCCCTTCAACATATCACCAATGTGTTAAATTCCCTTATAATGGACAAGAGGTTACAATTTCAACAGATTCGATTCAATATTGCAGCACTCTGAGGCCAGCTCAAGATGCCATAGTTCCTCATAATAGAGAAGCAGTCTCTCCTATCTCATCATCTTAAGAAAAAAAATTGACATCAACCTTAAATTTTTTTGATAAGAAGCTGAAATTGAATGATAATCAAATGTGAGTATTTTCTATAGGCTCTACCACTTTCCCCAAAATCTTATGGGAAACCTACAAATTCACAACCACAACTCCCAAAAAAACCTCTTCAGATATTTGATGGATCCTTTTTTAGAGAAGGGACAATATTTGAAGAAACTGAGGGAAAGGATATGTTACAATGGTTATATAAGGATGAAGAAGTTCAACAGAAAATCAATAATATCAACATACCCACAAAAAAATATAGAAAAGGATTCAACATCCAATAGAAAATGGGATACATTGGAACATGTTGTTGGCCATTTGGTGGAATTGATTATGTGTTGCATTGATTTTTTGTCATTGATGTCAATACTAGTTGTTTGGATGCTTTACTGGCACCCTTCTGGTCCTGATAGGTTGAGTATTTTTTGGTTAATTTGGATTCAACATGATCTGGTTTGACTTTGGTATAATTTGGTGATGGAATTGGCTTGATCATGATGCTTATACTCATATTTGGTCATTTGGTTTTGGTCTGGTGATTGGATGCTATCCTACTTGCTTAGAAGATTAGTTTCTGGTTCTGATGAGGGTTTCACTGATAGAGCTTTTGGTGGAGATCTTTGATGCATTGCATAATTGGTGTTGGTGCAACTTTTGATGGAGTTTCAGGATGCTGTCGGTGATCATGTTCGAGACTTGATGTTTGGTGATCATTGCTGAAATGTATGGACCTATACTTGGTCCCGGTTGATCTAGGTTATGGACTGACATTAATGTAACATATGGATAGAACCTATTGTTGTATTTTTGGGATGTCTTATGTGCTGGATATTATTTGTTTTGGTCTAAAGCCAACATGGTTTGTAATTATGTAATTGGTTTATTATTTGGTGGGTGACCTGATTGTTTATGGTCGAGGGTTTGTATAAATAAGATGTAAGATCTCATGGTAGATCATTGTGGTTATTGTAAGAGGTCATGATCAAGGAATGTAATGTGAAAATAATGTAATATCATTCTGGCAGAGGAGTTGGTCGATCATTGGAGATCGAATTGGGTTTATAAGAGGATTTAGTCCTCCACTATTGAGCTTAATTGGAATTGTACTTGGGTATAGGAGATGCTATCTTTTGTAGTTCAAAACTTGTCCAGATTATAGTCTGGATTTGTATGTAGTCAGCGAGACTCATTTTGTGATGAGCAATATGCTCTAGGTTGTTGGCCTTCCTACAAGTGTAGGCTTGGTCATTGTAAATTCAAATACTTATCGTAGAAGTATTATTTGACTATGGGTAGACTTCCCACTGTAGTCTTGCCCTTTACTGGGTTTTCCACGTACAAATTTTGGTGTTGTTTGGATGACTTTTATTCTGTGATTATTGTTTATACTTAATTAGATTAACTGCTATTCCAGTACTGCTACTTTAATTGCTAAAGCTTCTAGTAGTCTATGACATATGATTCACCCCCCCTCTCAGCTGTCTTTCGGTTATATGAACTGTCTAACAATTGTTATCACAGCTTTGGTTCTCTCTGTAGAAAGCTTAACCGCTTGAAGAAGATCCTATGGCGACTAACAGTTCAAGTTCATCCAGTTCTTTTGGAGCTATCTTTTGAAGGGATATACCAAGACTTGAAGGAACAAATTATACAATATGGAAGATTTGGATGGAGACTCATCTGAGATGTCTTGGCAAGGAGATTTGGGAGATCACACAGAATGGTGTCACACCCTATAATCTGAGATATGGAAATCCTCATCTGGGAAACCTAGACAAGGATCTTGAGAATGATTGTAGAGAAAGAGAATCCCTCTTGTGTGCACTTTTTGATCAGCAAATAATGAGATTAACTGACAAATCATTTGGAAAGGATATATGGGATAAATTGCACTCTTAATGAAGGTGACCCTACAGTGAAGATTGCTAAACTTGATGGTTACCGGGTGAGACATGAAAACCTGAAGATGGAAGAAGAAAGGATTACTGCATTGATGGAAATGGTAAATGAGATTGTTATGGGAATTCAAAGTTGTGGTGGAACTCTGAGCGAAGATGAGATTGTTTCTAAAGTCCCGAGAGCCCTACCACCAGCTTAAAAAATGAAGGCTAATACTATTAACAAATTGAGAACAAAGGCTAATACATCTGTCAACAAAGATACTTTGGTTGGGAAACTATCTTCTTTTGAGATTGAGAAATTTGGACATTTTGGAGCTGTGAAGACTGAACCTGCTTTTCATGCATCTACATCTACAACTGGTAAGCAAGATTGGAGAGCTTTATATGCAAAAGAATTAAAAGATATGAAGAGAGAAGATGATGATTTTGAGAAACTTGAAATACTATTTGCTAGAAGAGTACCAAAAGGACCGATAGGAAGTAAGTATGAAGAAAAAGCACCTTTTAAATGTTTTGCATGTAATAAGATTGGTCATTTTGTATCTAGATGTCCTAAAAGGAATTCAAGATTTGAAGAAAGAGTTAAGAGAACATTCAAACCTAATCCTGGATATCAAAATAAGTATAGACTCAAGAAAAATAGAGACAAATCATGCTACATAGCGGATGAGGAAGGCATTGCTGATTCAAATGACGAATCGACAGATGAATCTACTAGTGGATCTGGAAATGGGTGCTCTTGGCTATCAAGGAAGATGATCTATTACTGAAAGAGAATGTACCCGAGGAGAAGGCACTTGCTGCTAAAATTGAGGATAAGGATGAATGGGTAATTGACAGTGGTTGTTTACATCATATGACTAGAGATAAAGGGAAGTTTATGTCTTTGCAAATAATTGATGTTGGACTAGTTAGATTTGGAGATGACAGAGCATGTATGATCAAAGGAAAAGGAACTATATCATTGGATGGTAAGAAAAATATTGACAATATTTATTATGTTGAAGGTTTGAAGCATAATCTTTTGAGTGTAGGACAATTGGTAGATAAGGGATTTTGATTGTAGTTCAATGATAGAAAATGTAAAATCATTAACAGATCTAGCTTGGAGATAGCAACAGGTACACAGAAAAAAGGTAACATATTTCATTTGAACTCTAGTGAGAAGATATGTTTGATTACATAGATTGATGAGAGTTGGTTATGGCATAAAAGATTGTGTCATGTGAATTTTGATTGCATTGTGAAGATTAGTTCAACTAAGGTTGTTAGAGATATACCTAAGATTATGAATCCCTACAATCCGATATGTAAAGAATGTCAAATGGGCAAACAGGTTAGAACCTCTTTTAGGAGTATACAAGATAAATCAAATGATGCTCTTGATCTTATTCATTCTGATTTGTGTGGCCCTGCTAGAGTTGAAAGTTTTCATGGTGATAGATATTTTATGCTAATCATTGATGACTATTCTAGAATGATGTCGGTTACTTTTTTGAGAGAAAAGTCTGAAGCATTTGAAAATTTTAAAATATTTAAGGCTAAAGTGGAAATTGAGATTGGATTAAAGATTAAATGTTTGAGATCAGATCATGGTGGAGAATTCACATCCGGTGAGTTTAATAACTTTTGTGACAAGCATGGTATTAGAAGACAATTTTCTGTTCCCTGGATACCTCAATAGAATGGAGTTGTGGAAAGGAAAAATGAGACTATCTTGGATGTTTCTAGAACAATGATGATGGAAGCTAATCTACCACATATCTATTGGAGATAAGCAGTTAGTACATCGGTTTATACATTCATCAGAGTACATATCAAAGGAGAAACCAGTAAGACACCTCATGAATTATGGTTTGGCAATACACCTACTTAAGTATTTCAGAATTTTTGGTAGTAAATGTTATATCAGGAGAGATGATACTATTGGGAAATTTGATCGTAGAAGTGATGAAGACATATTTCTTGGTTATTCTAATGAAAGCAAAGCATATAGATTTTATAACAAGAGATTGAATAGAATTGTGGAAAATGTTAATGTCAAAGTAGATGAGCTGAGAAAAAGTCAAATCAAAACTTATAAGAAGGAACCGACAGTGGAAATGATTATATTTGAACTAGTAGCATCTTTACTAGAACAAAGAGTTGAACCATTTACTCTCACAACATCAGAGAATTCTACAGTAACTGAAGAACAGGGAAGAGGAATAGAGAGCCAAAAGACTCATAGGTATGCGAGATTGAATCATTTTGAAGATCAAATCATTGGGGATAAGAGCAACAAAGTGATGACAAGAAGAAGACTGGAAACTAATGAGCTATGTTTAATTTCACAAGTTGAACCGGTATCAATAATTGAAGCATGTAAAGATGAGTTTTGGTTAAAAGATATGGAAGAAGAATTAGATCAGATTGAGAAAAATAACACATGGACTTTGGTTCCCCGACCTAAAAATAAAAATGTTATTGGAATTAAATGGATTTTTAGGAATAAATTGAATGAGGACTGTAAAGTTATAAGGAATAAGGCTAGATTGGTTTGTAAAGGATATTCTTAGAAGGAAGGAATTGATTATGGAGAAACCTTTTCACCAGTAGCTAGGATTGAAGCTGTAAGATTATTTCTTGCCTATGCTGCTTATAAAAACTATAAGGTTTATCAGATGGATGTTAAATGTGCATCCTTGAATAGGGATATTAATGAGGAAGTTTATATTAAGTAACCTAACGGTTTTTCACTATCATATGATACTGATATGGTTTGTAGGTTAAGGAAAGCTTTATATGGATTGAAACAAGAACCTAGAGCTTGGTATGCAAGGTTGGATAAATATCTTTTAAAGATTGGTTTTTTAAGGGCAGTACTGACACTAATTTATATTATAAAATCACTGATGATGACATACTGATTGTTGAAATATTTGTTGATGAGAATATTTTTGGAGGTGAAGATAAATTATGCATAGAATTTTCTAAGAACACGGAGAAAGAATTTGAGATGTCTATGATTGGTGAGATGAAATTTTTCTTAGGTTTGTAGATTACTCAGATCGAGAAAGGTTTTTTTATCTGTCAAACTAATTATGCTAAGGAATTGTTGAAGAAATTTGGTATGGGAGATTATAAACCGATAAGTATGCCTATGGTTACAAGTGATAAATTGACAAGGAAAGATGTTTCTGCAGCAATAAATCCTACAAGATACAAATCTATGATTAGAGGTCTATTTTATTTGACTCAGACTAGGCCTGACATTATGAATGTTGTTTGTATTGTTTCAAGATTTCAGAGTGATCCCAAAGAAAATCATGAGATGGCGGTGAAAAGGATTTTTAGATACTTGCAAGGTACATCAAAATATGGTTTGTGGTATCCTAAGGATGATAAATTTCTTTTATGTGCATATACCAATGCTAATTGGGTTGGAGATGTTGATGACCGAAAAAGTACTTTCGGTGGAGCTTTCCTTCTTGGAAAGAGGTTGGTTTCATGGATCAGCAAGAAACAGTCATGTACTTATTTATCAATTGCTGAAGCTGAGTATGTTTCCGCTGTTACTAATTGTACACAAGTTTTATGGATGAAGGAAATGTTGAAGGATATAAAGGTGGATTGTGATGCACTAGTTGTTATTCACTGTGATAACTACTGTTATTGATATATCAAAGAATATGACATTTCACTCTAAGACAAAGTACATATCTATCAAGTACAACTTTTTAAAGGAGAAGGCGGAAGCAAATGAAGTTAAATTGATTTATGTGAACACTAAAGAACAAATTGTAGATATTTTCACTAAACCTTTATCCAAGGAATCATTTGAGTACCTGAGAGACAGATTGGGGGTTTCTGCCCCTCTGACAAAGACTTGATTGATGCAGTTTGGCATTAGTCCAACATGCATTTTCAGAGATACTATTCATTTGGGCACTGATGTGGGATGCTACTTCTGAGGGGGAGTAGTCATCTTTAAGATTCAAAGGCTTATACTTTGATATTTCTGTCAGATTTTTGGCATTGATTTCAAAGGGGGAGAGATAGTAATGTGAAAAAGAACTTTACAAAGATATTATTCAAAGGGGAAGAGTTATTGATATTTAGAGCTACATGCAGGAGTTTGTTGGTTGTCTTCCATAGGGGGAGACATGTTTGGCATATCTTGGTACTTAGATATATTTCACATCAAATGTTTTCATTAATGCCAAAGGGGGATATTGTTGGCCATTTGGTGGAATTGATTATGTATTGCATTAATGTTTTGTCATTGATGTCAACACTAGTTGTTTGGATGCTTTACCGACACCCTTCTAGTCCTGGTAGGTTGAGTAGTTTTTGGTTAACCTGGATTCGACATGATCTGGTTGACTCTGATACAATTTGGTGATGGAATTAGCTTGATCATGATGCTTATACTCATATTTGGTCAGTTGGTTTTGCTTTGGTGATTGGATGCTATCCTGCTTGCTTAGAAGATTGGTTTCTGGTTCCAGTGAGGGTTTCACCGACAGAGGTTTTGGTAGAGATCTTTGATGTATTGCATAATTGGTGTTGGTGTAGCTTCTGATGGAGTTTCAGGATGCTATCAGTGATCACGTTCAAGACTTGATTTTTGGTGATCATTTCTGAAACGTATGGACCTATACTTGGTCTTGATTGATCTAGGTTATGGATCGACATTAATGTAATGTATGTATAGGACCTATTGTTGTATTTATGGGATGTCTTATGCATTGGATATCATTTGTTTTAGTCTAAAGCTGACATGGTTTGTAATTGTGTAATTGGTTTATTGTTTGGTGGCCGACCTATTTGTTTATGGTTGAGGGTTTGTATAAATAAGATGTAAGATCTCATAGTAGATCATCATGGTTATTGTAAGAGGTCATTGTCAAGGAATTTAATGTGTGAATAATGTAATATCATTCTGGCAGAGGAGTTGGTCGATCATTAGAGATTGAATTGGGTTTATAAGAGGATTTATTCCATTGGTATTGAGCTTAACTAGAACTATACTCAGGCATAGGAGATGCTATCTTTTGCAGTTCAACACTTCTCTAGATTTTAGTTTAGATTTGTATGTAGTCAGTGAGACTCCTTTTGTGATGAGCAATATGCTCTAGGCTGTTGGCCTTCTTGTAAGTGTAGGCCCCTTCATTGTAAATTCACATACTTACTGCAAAAGTATTATCTGACTGTGGGTAGACTTCCTGCTGTGGTTTTTCCCTTTACCAGGTTTTCCACGTACAAATTTTGGTGTTGTGTGAATGGCTTTTATTTTGTGATTATTGTTTATACTTAATTGGATTAGCTGCTATTCTGGTATAATTGTTTTAAATTGCTAAAGCTTCTGGTAATCTATGACAACTGATTCACCCCCCCTCTTAGTTGTCTTTCGGTTATCTGAACTATCTAACACAGGTCATGTAGGAAAAAGAAAATAAGGTCTTCTAGAACCCATACAACTTAAATCTCAAATGGTTAAAGACAAATTGGGCTTAGGGTATGGACAAGTTACTCCTAAAGAAGAAACACATTCTAGACAACAAAAAGAGGAGCATGACAGAAGGCAAGATGAAGTTGCAATCCAAAGACATGAAACATTTGCTAGAAAATAAGAAGAGTAGATGTAAGGGAAGAAGATCTGATAGGTAGGCTAGTAGAAGTTATCGTCAGTCCAGAAGAAGCAGAATATGAGAGAAGAAAATCAAAGTCCAAGAAAATAGAAGAAGAAACCCACAATCTATGTAAACAAATCTATAGATTACAAGCTAGCAGTGAAATTGATTCACATGAATGGGAATTTGATACATATTCTGAAATATCTTCTGAACAATCTTGTGATACAAAAGATGTATATATCGATTTAGTCAATTTATATGCGAGTCAAATGTTATAATATAGGCCACTTGAATGGGAATCACAAACTAATGATTCTAAATTCACTGAGACCAATTGGAGCGCGATCGGGAGAACGTATCCTGAGGAGAGAGATATCTTTAGGTTATCTGAACTGTCTAACACAGGTCATGTAGGAAAAAGAAAATAAGGTCTTCTAGAACCCATACAACTTAAATCTCAAATGGTTAAAGACAATTTGGGCTTAGGGTATGGACAAGTTACTCCTAAAGAAGAAACACATTCTAGACAACAAAAAGAGGAGCATGACAGAAGGCAAGATGAAGTTGCAATCCAAAGACATGAAACATTTACTAGAAAATAAGAAGAGTACAAAAGAAAACAAGAGTTGACAATTCAAAGGGTGGAAGAAACCGCTAATCAACAACAAAAACAAGAGGATATAAGATCACAAGAAGAGAAAATTTCTATTTGGCTAGAAAAACAAAGACAAGAAATAGATGTAAGGCAAGAAGATCTGATAGGTAGGCTAGTAGAAGTTATCATCAGTCCAGAAGAAGAAGAATATGAGAGAAGAAAAGAAAAGTCCAAGAAAATAGAAGAAGAAACCCACAATCTATGTAAACAAATCTATAGATTACAAGCTAGCAGTGAAATTGATTCACATGAATGGGAATTTGATACATATTCTGAAATATCTTCTGAACAATCTTGTAATACAAAAGATGTATATAGAAATTTAGTCCATTTAGATGTGAGCCAAATGTTAGAATATAGGCTACTTGAATGGGAATCACAAACTAATGATTCTAAATTCACTGAGACCAATTGGAGCATGATCGGGAGAACGTATCCTGAGGAGAGCGATATCTTTAGGTTATTTGAACTGTCTAACACAGGTCATGTAGGAAAAAGAAAATAAGGTCTTCTAGAACCCATACAACTTAAATCTCAAATGATTAAAGACAAATTGGGCTTAGGGTATGGACAAGTTACTCCTAAAGAAGAAACACATTCTAGACAACAAAAAGAGGAGCATGACAGAAGGCAAGATGAAGTTGCAATCCAAAGACATGAAACATTTGCTAGAAAATAAGAAGAGTACAAAAGAAAACAAGAGTTGACAATTCAAAGGGTGGAAGAAACTGCTAATCAACAACAAAAACAAGAGGATATAAGATCACAAGAAGAGAAAATTTCTAGTAGGCTAGAAAAACAAAGACAAGAAATAGATGTAAGGTAAGAAGATTTGATAGGTAGGCTAGTAGAAGTTATCATCAGTCCAGAAGAAGCAAAATATGAGAGGAGAAAAGAAAAGTCCAAGAAAATAGAAGAAGAAACCCACAATCTATGTAAACAAATCTATAGATTACAAGCTAGCAGTGAAACTGATTCACATGAATGGGAATTTGATACATATTCTGAAATATCTTCTGAACAATCTTGTGATACAAAAGATGTATATATCGATTTAGTCCATTTATATGCAGGCCAAATGTTAGAATATAGGCCACTTGAATGGGAATCACAAACTAATGATTCTAAATTCACTAAGACCAATTGGAGTGTGATTGGGAGAACATATCCTAAGGAGAGAGATATCCTTAACTTGACTGAAACAACAACAAAATTTGACAATTATGCCATGATCGTTTAAGTTTTTAAAATTAACCAATCAGACGATCCTTTACCCTTAATACACCCAGAACTTATTGATTGGGACACCACCAGAATCAGTAAATTTGATACCTTCCCAAATGACCACGCTATAGCCGTATATCTTAATGTCATTAAAACCATAAAACCCAAAAGAGATTCCACCAACAAATCTAATAATGCATCTTCTAGTAAGGGGGTGCCAAATCTTCTAGTCACAAAAGTGAAATTAAAGGATTAAAAAGAGGGTGTAATGCTGAAATCCATTTTATAGCAACATTAGACCAATCAAAAGATAAAATAAAGGGCGTTTCTAAGGGTAAAAATATCCTTGAGGCACCCGAAGATGGAAGATATGACACCATCCTGGAACATTTTCAAGAGAGATCAGCTATCCTGATTGAACCTACAGAAGTAGTCAACATTGGTACTCTAGAGAATCTCAAGATTCTTCATTCCACTACATCTTTATCAAAACAAGAGAGAAAAAACTACAATGACTTCTTTAGGTGAAGGCAAATCAACTTTGCCTATTCATACGTGGATATGCCTGGACTAGATCTAGACCTCATCATGCATCATCTTAATGTCACCCCAGAAGCTAAGCCAGTCAAGAAAAACTAAGGAAGATGCACCCTCACATTGCTCTTCTAGTCAAGGAAGAGTTAAAAAAAATATCGGATGTAGGATTCATAAGACCAGTCACATATATAGATTGGGTGTCAAATATTGTACCTATATCAAAATAGGATGAGAGTATCAGAGTGTGTACAAACTAAAAAAGGCATGCCCAAAGGATAATTTTACACTACAAACCATTGAAATCATTTTAGATCTTACAACAAGTCATGAAATGTTCTCTTTAATGGATGGTTTCTCAGGGTACAACCAAATCAAGATAGCCACTAAAGATCAAGAGAAAAAAAAATTCATGTGCCCTTGGGGTACTTTCTGTTAGAATGTCATGCCTTTTAGGCTCAAGAATGTCGAGGCTACTTATCAAAGAGAAATGACCACCATTTTCCATGATATGATGCATACCTTCATGGAAGATTATGTGGATGATATACTAGCAAAATTGCACACTAGAGAAGGAAACCTGGAAATTCTAGACAAAATATTTGACAGGTTGGAAAAATACGAATTAAGATTGAAACTAAAGAAGTGTGCTTTTGAGGTCACATCAAGAAAGATTTTGGGATATATCATATCGACTCAAGGAATAGAAATTGATCCAATAAAGGTAAAAGCTACAATGGAAATGGAATCACCAAAGAACATCAGTCAGCTACATTCTCTACAAGGGAGACTGCAGTCATTAAGAAGATTCATAGCACAATTGGTTGATCGTTGTCACCCATTCACTCACTTATTGCATAAGAATGTTCCATTCAGATGGAATGACAAATGTGAGGAAGTATTCACTAAAATCAAGGAATATTTGGTAACTCCACCAGTACTAGCATCACCGAATGAGGGAAAACCATTGTTGCTTTACATCTTAGCTACAAAAGTATCACTAGGAGCTTTCTTGGCACAACACAACAATGAAGGAAAAGAATGAGAAATCTACTATATCAATATAAACCTAGTGGGATATGAGTTGAACTACACAACCGTGGAGAAAACATGTCTAGCAGTAGTATTCACAACCCAAAATTTGCAACATTATATGTTCACACATTCAATGAAGTTGATTTCCAAGATCGATTCTCTAAAGTATCTGCTAAGCAAGGCAACACTAATAGGTAGAAAGTTAGCTAAATGGGTCATGGTGATGAGTGAATTTGATATTGAGTATGTTGATCAAAAAGATATAAAAGGACAAGTAATTATGGATCAACTAGCCGAAGCGCCCCTCTACGATGATACACCATTACAAATTGAATTTCCTGATGTAGATGTCCTCACTTTCAACAAGAAGACTTGGGAACTCTATTTTGATGGCTCTTACACACAAAATGGATCAGGTGCAGGAATCCTATTCATAATGCCTCAGGGCCACACTATTCCTAATTCATATAGGTTGAGATTCCCATGTACAAATAATACTACACGGTATGAAGCACTAGTCATTGGTCTCAAGATGGCCATTGAATGAAATATCCCAGTTGCATATCTATGGTAATTCACAACTGGTTATCAACCAGATAAATGATGAGTATCAAACCAAGGATGATAAATTGATGCCCTATAAGAAAATAGTCGATGATTTCAATAAATACTTTGTTTAGGTCACTTTTGATCAGATCCCAAGGAATGAAAATAAAGCAGCATATGCCATGGCAACAGTGGCATTTTTTTTACAAACTCAAGAGAATCAAGAGCATTATGAATTCTTGGTGGAAGAACTCTTTTATCCAGCTCATGATTCCCTTGACACCCAAATCATCTGCAATATGTCCAGAACCGATTCTTCACAATATGGACCAACATATCTTTACTTGAAAGATAATATCCTCCCCCCAAATCTCTCATGAAACTAGAAATGAAACTTTATCTGTCAATATGCTCATTTTACCATTATTGTTGATACCATTTACATATGAGGTTTGAATAATACTCTCATCAGGTGCCTCAAATGTGATGAATCCAAAAAAGCCTTAAATGAATTCCATGAAGGTATTTGTGGCACACAGTCAAGTGGTCTTATGTTGGATAAGAAAATCATACACTTGGGTTATTATTGGCCCACTATGGAAAGAGATTCCTTCACATATGCTAATAAATGTAAACAATGTCAGGTTCATGACAATCTAATACATGCATTAGCACAAGAGTTGCATCCTTTGGTAGGATCATGGCCATTTTCTCAGTGGGGGACTTGGTAGGAAAAAATCACCCTTCATCTTCAAATGGACACAAGTTCATCCTGACTACTACATAATACTTTACTAAATGGATTGAAGCAATGCCTTTAACAATAGTAACATGGAAACAGATAGCTTCTTTTATCCTCAATTATATCATTTGTCACTATGGCATTCCCATCTCCATTATCATTGATAATGGAAGACCCTTTAAGAATCAAGATGTACAAGAATTATGTGAGCAATTCCAAATCCAATATAGATTCTCAACACCATATTATTCTCAAGGGAATGGTCAAGCTGAAGCATCTAACAAAACAATCCTAAAATTTTGAAGAAGACAGTCAATGAAGCTGGTAAGGACTGGCACGCACAGTTGAATCCTACTCTACGGGCTTATCACACTAGCATTTGTACACCCAATGGGGAAAATCCATATTGCTTGGTGTATGGGTCAAAAGAAATATTACCAATTGAAGTAGAGATACCTTCTCTATGGGTGTCACTAAAGGGACTCATTCCAAATGAGGAGTAGAGAGTATCCAAGTTACAAGAACTAGAATTGCTACAAGAGTGTCAACAAAATGCTTCTCATCACTTAAAAGCATATTAGAAAAGGATGGCGAGGAGATACAATCACCGGGTCAAGCTAAGAGTATTTCAATTGGGAGACCTTATCTTAAAAGAAAGTCCATGTAACCAACAAGATCGAGAGAAAAAGGGCAAATTTGAACCAAACTGGTTAGGTCCTTTTGTCATGGTTGCTGCATATGGATCCAGAGCCTATAAATTGTCAACACCAGAAGGCAAGTGGTTTGAAGGAACTATCAACACAATGCATCTGAAAAAGTTTTATGTCTAAAAGCAGAAAATCTAAAAAATATTGAAAAAGTAGAAAATTCAAAAATAGTGAAAAAGCAGAAAATCCAAAAACAATGAAAAAATGGAAAATCCAAAAAATGGTGAAAAAGCAGAAAATACAAAAACAACGAAAACAATGAAAAATAAAAAAACTAAATATGAGGAAAAATGCAATAAAAATAGATTGTGAAAACCTGACAATAGACACTATCTGTCAGCTCGCTCTTCCATCCACGAGTTCATGCTTTCTTTTTGCATCCATTTGTCACATTTGTATATAGCCATCATAAAGCCTTTTATACATAATCGAGCAGTACCATCTCACCGTGGTTTGGATCATTGTTGTATATCCACAATAAAGTTTGTTTCTAGACTGGGGGAAATATTTTGTTGAACTTACTCAAATAGGCATAACAATAGTTAGGCAACACTCGTCAAGTGAAAACTGAGACACATCCAATGTTGAATACAAGATCAAATCATCAACCATCAACTACTAGTCTAAACATGACAAACACATATCAATGGATGATATCTTTTGTTTAATAGTTTTAACACTTTATCAACAATGGTTCAACTTTTATATCTTGATTTTTTCTATCATAATTCTTGAGTGAGTCAAGGATGTCTCTGACTAGAGGAACAAGGAAGGAACATGATATTTGCTTGTCTACTATTTGTAAATTAATCGTTAATATGTGAAAGTTTGTCTGAGGATATGATCATTAGAGTATCATCAAGGACATTTTATATTTGCATATAGGAATGGTTAATACTACTTGTTTTATGTAAGCAACAATCAGGTCATCTTGGTTCAATTATATCTCGATGCTTGTGCTAACTTGAAATACAAAACCCAAAAAAGTAGTGCTCAGGTCATCATGGTTCAATTATACCATTGGTGTTTTCACTCACTTCCCACATTTTAAAGGCTTAGTGATGACAAAAAGCAATGACGAAATGACTGGTCCGATCACAATATTGCATTTCTTTCACATTTGCATATTTAAAGTAGATTGCATTTCATTTTGCATGGGATTGCAAGAGCTCATGTTTTCCAAGGCCAAAACCTTCAACATGGTGTTATCCCTCTTATTGAGTGATTGAGTACATTGGACATTAACAAAAAAAAATTGTGTGTGGGAAATGAGGGTGACATAAATGTGAAAGTCTGTTTCAAAGTGTCCACAAACCATTGAGACTTTTGGAGAAAGTTATAGGAACTATACTAAATAGCTCAAATTTTAAGGGGTGTCCCATTGTTCTCTATCTCACAGGATCCTTAAAGTCAATGACTTTTCTCTCAAATCACTAAGCAAAGTGACCTAGGAATGTCAACTCCAAGAATGAGTGATGTTTGATTATAAGTATGAATGCATTCCTAGATATGTATGCTATTAAATCTATGATGATTAATCTAGCATAAAGATGATGACAAGATTAGCTAATTATCCTAGGAATGATATACTTGTCTAACATGGATATGCTATGATATTGAAAATGTTTCTAAATGTTATTTAAGATGATTTATCAAAGAGAGGCTAAAATAATTAGTTAATTAGACTATAGGCATGAAAGATTATTGATTAGCAAAATGACTATAAGTTTGATACATGAAACTTCTATATCAAAATGAGAGAATGAGAGATCTATTTATAGGGAAAATAGGGCAATGGATGGTCAAGATTGTATAATCTTAACAAGGGCCAGGATTGAAAGTTATCAATCCATGTTTATAATTATCACCAATGAAATGGTGACACTTGTCAACAAGAGGTTGCTTGAGAGGAGATGAAAGAGGCATTAAATACTTGAGAAGACATGATGGTTACCTTAGGAGGTAAGGGTTAAGGTTGGACTAGGGTTATCGATTGGATAAAGATTTTACCCAAGGGGTAAACTCTTGTGCAAGGGTTAAAGGGATAACCAAGGTTAAAGCCATGAATGCTTGATGAGACCCTTGGGTTAGATGAGGGTTGAGTTAGAGAGAAAGTCTCTAATCATGCAAGAAGGTTGAGTTAACCATTAATGGTTATGTAAGAGCCTTAAAAGGTTTAGAAGACTTTGAGGGTTAACTTGTTGAGGACATAAAGCCTTTAATGGTTATTGAAGACTTTGGAGGCTTTGAGAAGTGACTTCTCTTTTCTTAGGATTTTGACAATATTTAGGAGATGGATTAGGCTAAATTGGAAGTGATTAGAAGAATCTAGAAGGGGTTAAAGAGGCAAGTGGGAGATGTAGGAAAATGCAAGTGGATGGAGGAAATTTTAATGAAAATAAATTACTTTATTTCAAATAAATAGATGCAACTTGTATAAATACAAGTGGGAGATTTTAATAAATAAATTAGATTTATTTATTTGCAAAGATCAATTTAATTAAATGTAGATTTAATTAAAAAGGGAGAAAGGGGAATTAATTAAATAAAGTGATCTATTTAATTAAAGGTTAGAAAAGGCTTAGGTGAACTTAATTAAATAAATTGAGTAATTCATTTAATCAAAATAAATGAATATGAAGAATTTAATTAAATAGAGGAATGAGGTTAAAATGAATATTAAATATTCACTTAGGAAAGTGATCAAATTTGTACGTCTACATTTTGCCCCTCTTTGAAGTGATGTGTGTGCACATGTTGATTCAAAAAAAAAATTGTCGAATATGTTGTCAAAATTTGATTGATATGATACTGTGTGTTGAAATGTCGATATGAAGACCCAGATTTGACAAACGATATTGATGATGCCCCCACGGGAGATGAATCAAGGATTTGAAAAATTTGTCGATTTGATGAGCGTTTTTGGATTAATTTTTTTTTTAAAACATTGGTTGTGTTGAATGCATTTTGATTGATTCATCTCCCGATAATGATGTTGATAAGGTTAAAAATGAATAAGTGAGGAAAAGTCATGCCCCACTTATTAACCTTGTTGACTTTTACCCTATTAAAAGGTAAAAAGTGATTTGATTCTTATTATTTGCACATTTGTCTCCTTATGATTGTGACATTTGAGCTCTGACAAAAATGCTAGTTCCATATGCTTCGCACTGATTTGAGCACGTCCGTCGATACCAGAGGACCACTGCGTATGGCCCACCTATAAGTGGTCCAAATCTCTCCACGATTTTTTATTGATTTTGCTTGTTTTGATCATGTTTTTTATTTTTTGGTTTAAAAATTGTCGTTTTAGCACGTAGATTGCGTTCCATAGCACATATGATAGATAAGTTAGCGCGTAGGGTAAACCTAGGTAGGTTATCATCTGAGTAGCCTTCTGCAGCGCCTCAGTAGGTTAGGTTAGTGCATCGTGTGTTTTAGTGCATAGGGTTTGGAAGAGAGCGCATGGGGTAGGTAGAATAGTTTGTAAGGGGTTTTAGCGTATAGGGTTGATAGGTTATTGTAGTGGAGTGACCAGTTAGCGTGTTGGGGGTTTTAGCGCATAGGGTAAAGTTTCTAGCGCATTGGTGAAGAAGGGTAGCACATAAGTAGCAGCTTAGCGTGTAGGAGCCCTATTTTAGTGCGTAGGGTCCAAAACTGGTAAAGAAGGTTTAGAAGAATATGTCGTGAGTTGAAATAGATGAGAGAAATGGCTTAAGTGTTGATAGGTGCCTGTCGATTGTTCTGAGATGTGCCTTGAGCCAATGTTTTGCCTTCTATGATGATGTCTGATTCTGATATGATGATTTGCAGTCTTTTGAAAATGCCTTTGATATGAAGTGCCAAGCTGATTGATTGTTTTGATGTGGATCTTTAATTTTTTCCTTTTGAGTTAATATCTGATATGATTCCTGATATGATTCTTTCGATATGGCTCTTGATGGTGCTTGCGTTATGAGTCTTGATTTGATGCTTTTGTTATGGATTTTTGATGCTGCTTTTGATATGAGTCTTTGATGTTGCTTTCGATATGGGTCTTTGATTTGATGCTTGCATTATGAGTCTTGATTTAATTTCTTGCTTTATGGATCTTTGATGTTGCGTTTGATATGGGTCTTTGATTTTTGATATGGGTTAGATTTGTGATTTCTTGATATGGGTCTTGGATTGGTGTTGTGTTCTTGAGATGTTTCGTTGTTTCAAGTTGATTTTTCTTTGATTGGATATATCAGATAGATTTGGTAACTGATGATGGACACTTGTTGCTTTGCAGGCAGAGCTTGGCGTGCTTCGATCGCGAGAGCAATTTCCAAGACCATGGTCATTGATTCCACGTTTATCACAGGTTGATAGAGATGTGATTGAGAGATGCGGTTTATCATCCTTACTAGACATGTTGCGGTATATCATTAACTAGTGTTTGCTGATAGCTTTGGCAAAGAGGTGGCATAGTGATACGAACACCTTCCACTTGGCTACGAGCAAGATAACAGTCACCCCAAAGGACTTTTATTAGATTTTATGGATTCCCATAGTTGGGGCCTTGTTTCCATATGAGCAGACTAAGGAGGGTGGGACACAGGCTCTCCATCGCATCTTCCAAGATGATCGGATCAGTGGATATGAGATCCCCTAGCAGGAGTTCATGGATTTTGATTATACTCCACTACCATCAGTACTAGCAGGTTTTATTGGTGGATTTTTGTGTCCAGACCGTAGGTCGAAGGGACTAGCCGTGGGATGGGGATTGGTGCTGGAGGATATGGTCATGCAGGGACACAGGTTCACATGGAGGTCCTATATGTTAGCCCACCTTTACAGAGAACTTCACTAGGTAGTGTATCTAGGATACAATAATTTATCAGCTGGGGTGACATTACTACAGGTGTGGGCTTGCGAGCATATTTCTGCAGTGAGGCCACTTGCAGATAGGGATAGGCCAGTTGGGTGAGCACATGCTTATGGATATATAGGTATAGTTCTCCATCAAAAGTTGGGCAAACTAGAGCATTGGTAGAGGGTACTGGATGACATCGATACAATCATTTGGAGATCTTACATGGATTATGAGGAGTGGGTAGAGGATGAGATAGAGATGCCCTATGCTTATATGTTGAGGTACCTGATCGGGCAGACGCCCTTTATGATCTAGCATTTCTTGCACAACCATGTTCATCGACAGTATGGGAGACAATAGGGGATGCCACAGGAAGCTTATTTATATGCTCATCGAAGACAAGATATGCTAGAGTGGGGACCCACTTTAGAAAGCATAGCAGTAGTAGAGGAGTATATGATGGTGGAAGGATAGATCTAGGATTATGGGGATGGGGGGATGATAGAGGAGTTCACAGTGTACTTCATGGCACATGCAGTGGCACTAGTATCTGATCCGATAGAGATGCTACGTACCTTTGATGATGATGAGGATGAGCAGCCATAGAGGTGAGGGGGAGCTAGACAAAGAGATGAGGAGAGAGAGGAGGGAGGAGATGGAGTTGGAGATGATGGAGGAGGTGGTGGAGGAGGTGGGCAAGGTGGATTAGATAGAGGTAGAGGAGGAGATAGAGGAGGTGGAGGAGGAGATAGAGGAGGTGGTGGATTAGATAGAAGAGGAGGGGGAGATAGAGGACGAGGAGGAGGGCTCATTCTTGGTGCTAGTGGGGTTGGTAGGGTAGGTGCAGTGCTAGCGGTGGTGGGTGGTAAGAGGATGTTAGGCGACTCGCCTAGAGGAGGAGATTTGATGTTCTACCTCTACTGGCACCTTGAATAGGGATAGGTGTGAGTGGGACCATGAATAGGTACCTGTTTAGATTAGGGTGCCCACCCATGGATAGGATTCATAGATTAGAGTGCTACAGGTCTCAATGTAGGAGTTGTAGGAACAGGTGTTAGTAGAACAATACCATATTACGTAAATTATGGTAGAGAGAGATACAGAGAGAGAGCATCAAGGCCAGGAAGAGGATCTTGCTGAGAGATTGGAGAGAGCAATAGCTAGTGCCCCGATGCAGGACACATTGAGGGAGATACGGTATATGACCAAGGAGGCCAACTACTATAGGCATTTATACAAGGAGGTGGTCCCTAGAGATCATAGAGCTCCTAGCTATGTAGCCAGTCGATCTGCTCACAATCATACGAGGACAAAGAGTAGAGGTGTTACAAAGCTTAACCGACGTGATCCACCTGGTGGAGATCTAGGGGCTGGGACATCTATTGCGAGACCGTCAACCTCAGGAGATAGTCATACATGAGAGACCTATCTCTATTATATTTTGATCATTTTGTTGTATTTTGATAGACATGATATCCCTTGTACATTTCGACCATATTTGAGATATATATAGCACCGATTTACTCTTATCCATATGTGTTATTGATGATGATTGATGATATTCATTGATATGATGATTCTATAATGGTGATGTGATTCTTAGATAATAATTCTCTTGATTTTGATGATGATATATGATTTATAATGAGATGAGAATGTGATGATGTATTTGTGTTGGTTTCTTTGATTTATGAGATGTATCTTGAAAATGAGATGTATGATAATGATAATGATGTGAGATGTATCTTGAAAATGAGATATATGATAATGATAATGATAATGATAACGATGTGAGATGTATCTTGAAAATGAGAAATATGATAATGATAATGATGTGAGATGTATCTTGACAATCAGATATATGATAATGATAATGATAATGATGTGAGATGTATGCAAGATTAAAATGATATGCAACTAAATGCAAGTTTTAAAATGATATTCAACTAAATGCAAGATTTAAAATGAGATGCAACTAAATGCAAGTTTTAAAATGATATGCAACTAAATGCAATTTTTTAAAATGATATGCAACTAAATGATCACTTTAATTCTGTCGTTGTCATTTCTGTTAGTCACTTGTTTGTGCTCTATTTTTATTTGTCATCATTGAGCTTTGATATGTTGAAAGTTTATACAAGCATAATGGTATAATTGAACCATAATGACCCAAGTAAAACTTACATGGATGTTTGATATTGCAAGATGACACAAGCATCGAGGTATAATTGAACCAAGATGACCTAAGTGTTGCTTGCGTAAAATAGACAAGAGTTAACCATTTCTATGTGCAAAGTGGAAAATGTCTTCAATGATATGTTTCCAATCATGTCTCAAGACAATATTTGCACTGTACAAATGATCGCCTCACAGACAGAAAAACAAAAAATATCAAATTCCTTCGTTGTTTTCTCTAGCTCAATGCATCCTCGAGAAACTCGGGAGGTATAATGATTCAAAATTTAAGATACAAAAATAGTCAAAACTTCATGCCAGATGTAAAAAAATTATAATTCAAAAAATCATCCATCATGTGTGTGTTAAAGTTGTAGTTGGATAGTGGTCATGTTTTCTAGCCTGATGAGCAGTTGTTGACATTATTTCCTTAGCATGTTGTGATCCTTCTTGTTTGCTGTTGGAATGGTTAAAGTGAGAGAAATGCTTCCCCTAGTCACATATATCTATCAATGTGGATATACATGTTAATCACCAAGCCATGGTGGGGTATGATATGGATAAGTGTACTTGGATAATCAAGGACAATGACTACACTAAGTATGTCCGAGATAATGCTACGTGAATAAGTGTTGGGCAATGACCATTAGCTTTGAATTGGATGATTAAAAGATATGAGTATTGATAGATAGAGGAGCCGGTCTCTCGTAAATAGCACCTATTTCCAATTTTTCACTACTTGGTTTATTGCACTTTTTTTTTTGCTTTTGATTTTTTTGTATTTTTTGTGTTTTTTGTATTTTTTGTATTTTTTTGTGTTTTTCTGCTTTTTTCGTGCATTGGACAACTCAAGTGTAGAATTTTTTAGATGGATGTTGTTGGTTGGTTCATCAAGTACGTCCCCTTCTGAGGTTCTTAATTGATAGGCACCTAATTCATAGGCTGATAGGATGACAAAAGGACCCAACCAGTTAGGTTCAAACTTCCCCTTCTTTTCTCGATCCTATTGATTTCTGATTATAGCTCCCACACATTCGCTATTGGTATGCCTTGAGATGATCGTAGGCATGTTGTCATTTTTCATCTAGAAGCTCTAGTTCATGTAATAAGTTGACTCGATATTCCTCATCTGGTATGAGGCCCTTCAAAGATACTCTGAGAGATGGAATTTCTACCTCAAGAGGTATAATTGCTTCTGATCCGTACACCAATGAATATGGTGTAGCTCTTGTAGGTGTCTAGATATTAGTCCTGTATGCCCAAAGTGTTGGATTGAGTTGTACATGTCAATCCTTACCCGCATCATTTACTATTTTCTTGAGGATTTTCAGGATTGTTTTATTTGATGCTTCTGCTTGACCATTCCCCTATGGGTAATAAGGTGTAAAAAAGAAATGTTGGATTTTGAATCTTTCACATAACTCTCATACATCTTTATTTTTGAAAGGACACCCTTTGTTAGTGATGATGGAACTAGGAATGCCATATCTGCAAATGAGGTAATTGAGAATAAATGAGGCGATCTGTTTTCTAGTTATAGTGATCATGGGGATTGCATCAATCCACTTTGTGAAATACTCTATTGCAGTGATAATGTACTTGTGTCCATTTGAAGAAGAAGGATGGATTTTCCCTACCAAATTGAGTCTCCACTGATAGAAAGGCTAAGATATGGTAAACGGTTGTATCTCCTTTGTTGGTGCATGGATAAGATTGCCATGAATTTGGCACTTAGGACATTTCATTGCAAATTAATAAGACTCTTTCTCCATTGTCGACCAGTAATATCCCATTTTCAGAAGTTTTTTGGCGAGAGTAGGACCACTTGAATGCATACCACAAATACCCTCATGAATTTTGTGTAAGGCAGAGTCAGATTCGTTACGATCAAGGAAATAAAGAAGAGTATCATCTAGACCTCGATGGTAAAGGGTATCAGTGGTTAAGGTATAACAAGCGGCTTGCCAGATGAAACTACATTTTTGGTTACAAAATAGATCAAGTGGAAGGGTATTGTTCTTAAGATATTCATAGATTGTCCTGAATAAAGGGGAGTCTGAGCTGGTTAAGGCATAGATGACTTGGGATGCAGAATTGTCATAGGCTAGGGAAACCAATTACTCTACAAGGAACTCCTGTTTCTCTTGAATTTGCAGCAGTGAAGCGATAGTGGCCATTGGCATCAGCCGCTCTGTTATCCAACCTTGGTATTTTCTCAAAGGTGATGCGTACAAAGTACTATTTGAAATCATCCACCATTCTCTTATAGGGTATTAGTTTATCATCCTTTTTCTGATATTCATCATTTATTTGATTGATGACTAATTGAGAATCTCCACACACTCTCAATTTTGTGATTCTCCATTCCACAACCATTTTGATTCCTATGACCAGGGCTTCATATTCAACGATGTTGTTGGTGCATGGAAACATCAGTCTATAAGATTGTGGAATTGTGTGCCCTTCTAGAGTGATGAACAAGATGCCAACACTCGATCTATATTGTGTATAGGATCCATCAAAGTACAAGGTCCATTGTTTGGGTGTGACAGTGAGGACATCCATGTCCGAAAATTCCACCTACATTGGTTGTTTATTTGGTAGCGATGCTTCATCCAATTGATATGTAATTACCCATCCTTTGATAGCCCAACATTCTATGTACTGGATATCAAACTCACTGAGAATCATGACCCATTTAGCCAATCATCCTGTAAGAGCTGGTTTGTTGAGTAAATACTTGAGAGGATCAATTTTTTCTACTAGCTTGATTGTCTGAGCTAGCATGTAGTGGCAGAACTTTTGAGAGGCAAATACCACAGCTAAGAAAGCCTTCTAAATGAATGTATAATTTAGCTCAAATCCATTTAAAGTTCCACTGATGTAATATATAGCTTGTTCTTTTCCTTCCAGATCTTCTTGTGCTAGCAGTGCCCCCAATGATACTTCCATTATTGAGATGTAGAGGTTGAGCGGCTTCCCTTCTATTGGTGGTACTAAAACTGGCAGATTTATTAGATATTGCTTGAGTTGATAAATTGATTCTGCACACTTGTCTTCCCATCTAAAAGGTATATTTTTGTGGAGCAGATGATTGAAAGGGAGACATTTATCTACTAGTCAGGCTATGAATCACTTGATGGATTCTAGCCGTCCTTGTAGAGATCTGAGTTGGTTAATGTTCTAGGGAGGTGGCATCTCCATGATGGCCTATACCTTTGCTGGATCTACTTCAATGCCCTTTTCTGACACAATGTAGCCTAATAGTTTGCCTAATGTAACCCCGAAGACACACTTCTTAGGGTTTAGTCTGACCTTGAACTATTCTAATCTTTGAAATATTTTATCTAATATGCCTAGATGTTTTGCTCGGGTGAACGATTTAGCTAGTAAATCATCCACATAGTCCTCCATGAAGCTATGCATCATATCATGGAAGATTGTCATCATGGCTCTTTGATAAGTTTCCCTAGCATTCTTCAAGGTGAAATGAATGACGTTCCAACAAAATGTTCCCCATGACAAGTGAACACAATTTTATCTTGATCCTTTGGGGTGATCTTGATGTGATTATAACCAGAGAAACTATCAATTAATGATAACATTGCATGACCTGCTGTAAGATCCACAATTATGTCGATGCTGGGTAAAGGAAAGTCATCCTTTGGATAGGCTTTGTTGACATCTCTAAAATCTGTGCGTATTCTGATGCTTTCGTCAGGTTTTGAAACTGGTAGAATGTTTGAAATCCATTAAGCATAGTCTATAGGTCGAATGAATCCAACATCTAATAACTTCTTTAGTTCAACTTTTACCAATAATTCCACATGGGGATTCATCTTTCTTAATTTTTGTTTGACTGGCTTAACTCCTAGAGCAATGGATAAATGATGCATGATCAGGTTCGGATCTATTCCAGGCATATCAACATAGGACCAAGAAAAATTGATTTTCTTTTCTTTGAAGAATTTGATAAAATCGGGTTGCTCTTCTTCTGTCAGTGATTCTGCTAGGTGTATGGTTTTGACTGCTGCTTTAGTAAAGATGTTTATTGATTGAGTAGGCTCAATCCATATGGGTGACCTTTCTTGATAGTGTTCAGGAAGAGTGTCAAGTATCCCATCCTTAGGTGCCTTAAAAAGGTTCACTTGCAGATGCGTCCTTTATTTTTACTTTTTTGTGATCTAATACTGCCATTGACTAGTTTTTCAGTATTAGACCCTTTGTTTCTTTCATTTTTGTGACTAAGAGACTTGGCACTCCCCTGATTGCAGATATCATTATTTTGTTCATTGGTAGAGCACATTTCTGGATTGATTGTACATAGATATTGGACAATGGATTCATCATCTAGGAAAATGGGTATATCATGGTGTTCTGGTTCTTCCCAATCTATCAAATCAGGAAATACGAGTGGTAGAGAGTCATTTGGTGGGTTGAGATTGATTGTAGTAAGAGTCATAATAGAGGTAGCATTATAGTTGTTTGGGATGCTGGTTAGGTTTATGATATTGTCAAAGTCTTTGATGGTATCATTTTCGATGTAGACTTGTTTGTATTGATGCTGCTCATTCTCCTTAGCCTCATAGATATGTCGTGGTCCAAATTTAAGTGATCGAAACTCTGCGCCTGGTCACTCCCAAGAAAGGGGTGTAGGTGAATAGATAGTACCTACCTCGATATCCTTATTAATATCTGAATAGCTACCCCATTCATATTCATTAGAATCAGTTTCAGAAGTACTGTCCTAGAGTCGCTCACTGCTTCTAATAGGTATGTTGTATGGTGAGAAAAGATTTCTGACAATTGATACAAGTCTTGTAGTTTTTTCTGATTTGGAATCAGAGTCTTCTTGTACTCTTTGCATTTGTTCATACACTGTTTCTCGTCAGGGAGTAGGAATTTCTTCGGGTGGTGGCTCTGCCTTGGTTTGATCATGTTCTTGCACATGATGTACTTTCTTATAAGAGGCTTCTTCCCTTTGAATGGCCATTTCCTCTTGTTGTTTCTCATTTTCCTAATGTTCTTTCTCTTTCCTTGTCATTTCTGCTGCTTGGTGTAGTGCCTCTTTCCATGAGTTTTCATTATATTTCTTCTTTGCTTTCCACTAAGGTTTATGATACTTTTTTTTTCCTATGTGGTATATTGTGTCCATATCCCAATCCTGTTTTGTCTCCTGAAAATTGTGAGGGAGGTTGTAGAGGTTCTATAATGACTTCTTGATGCTTGCTTATAGGTCCTTTGCCATTGTATCCCATCTTTTGCATGATCCAAAATCCTTTTCCATATTGTTGTGTCAGTATGGCTACCTCTAGGGTAGCAACTCTGACATCTTCTTCATCCTTGTATAGCCAACTAAGGATGTCCTTCTCTTCTGATTCATTTTCCAGTGTGCCCAATTGGATAAATTTTCCATCAAATTTGGTGATGGGCCGTATTGCTTGATGTGTTGATGTAGAAGGTTGTCCATATTATTTTGGTGATGTTGGAAATTTTGATAGACATATGGGTTCAAAAGAGTATTCCCCCATGCCTTGATCTTTGATTTTCATCTTTTGTTTAAAGTCTAGGGATAAAGACTTGAGTTTTTCTTGATGATGATCGAATGTTGAGGAAGGTTGGGCTTCCATGTTGTGTGGAACTAGGCTGTCTTGAGCTGCCCCCATAACATTGTAATGCTGAAAAGGGTTATTATTGGTATATATGGAAATTTCCTATCCATTGTACAAGAACTTGATACACTAATGGTATGTTGAAGGCACTACTTGCATTTCATGTATCCAAGGATGACACAATAAAATATTGTATGCTAAGTCTATGTTTATGACTTGGCACATAATGTCCTTTTGTATTGGTCCTAACCGAATAGGTAGTATTACTGTTCCTTTGGATGACCTTTCTTCATCATCATAGGCCTTGATGGTGATCTTCTTGTTTGGATCAATAGACTACTCAGAGAAGCCCAATGAATGGATAAGATTTGAAGTACAAATATTGAGACCAACTTGTCCATCTATTAACACTCTTTTAACTCGATGTTTATAAACTAAGACTTTGATATGGAGCAGAGTGTTATGCAGATGATTCAAGGAGACATCATCATGTTTGGAAAAGGTAAGGTTATGAGGCCCTATCATATGAGTCACCATGGCTTGGAATCTATCAATGTCCAGATCTTTAGGAATGTTTGTTTCCACAAGTGCTTGCTCTAAGATGTCTTTATGTTTTGGCGAGAGTTTGAGTAACTCAAGTATGGATATTTGAGTGGGAGTTCTCCGTAGTTGATTAAAGAAATTATATTGAGTCTTAAGGATGCTTATGTATGTGGATGTATTCCCTTTCAAGACATATTTTTGTGCTCTGGTTGTCACATTGATCGATGCATGTTCTTGCTTGTCCTTTATTTTTATGACATTTATTTGGTTGTCATCTGTCAATATGTGATTGATGGTGTTATTGTACAAGTGATTTATACGAGCTCCTCTGGTATCATTTGATGTTGAAGCTCCTCCTTTGTTGTAATTCAAAAGAGGATTTTTAAAGGCGTCATGGTCACCATTTGTTTTGAGACCATCAATTGTTAAATCACCTCTATCGATCATGTCCTCAATGATGTTCTTAAGCCTCATGCAATCATTTGTGTGATGTCCTTTGTTTCGATCAAAATCACATAAATGTGAGTCATTCCACCAAGGTGGTTTGACCTAGGGTTCAAAGTTGTTTATTGCTGGCAATGTGATGATCTTATTTGCCAAGAGCTCTTGAAATGCGGATTCTAAGGTTTTCCCTAATGGTGTGTAGATGTGTCTATATGGGAAAGTGTTGGTGTTGCCTCTCTAGTTTGAATTATTCCCTTGGTTAGTGTTCTTGGTGTTGTTGCCTTGGTTATTATTGTTGCCTTGGCTAGTATTGTTGGTGTTTGAAGTTGAAGTTCCTTGATTGATATTATGTGGATAAGTGTTAGTGCCTTGATTAACACCTTTTTTATTTTTGTTAGATGGTGGGTTACTTGATAAATCCAACACTGGTTGTTTGGACTTCACATTATTAGCATGCACTGCCCCATCGTTAACAACATTTTTGTTCCTTGTCCAAAATCTGGATTTGTCTAAAGTGTTGTTCTTGTTTGGATTGTTAAAGGGGTTAGTGTTTGATGAGTTAACTCCTTCTTTAAATAACTTCAATGTTCCTTTCTTGATGCAGGCTTCCTCCACTTGGATTCCATTTTCTATCAACTTGGCAAAATATGGTATGCATTGGAGTTTGAGTTGATAACTCATCTCACTATTTAGATTATCAATAAAGATATCCATCTTTTCCTTTTCAGGCACATCTCGAGGATATCTTGAAACCATGCATCTCCACCGCTGAAGAAATACCATGAATGTTTCATTGTTCTTTTGTTTGGTGTCACATACATCCAACATGGTGATTGCATGTTGAATGTTATAGGAGTATTGCATGTTGAATGTTATAGGAGTATTGCATGATAAATTTGTTTACCAACTCATCAAATGATCTGATGGGAGGTGTGAGTTTAGATAACCACTCCATTGTTTACCCTCCAAAACTTCTTGGGAATAGTCTCATTAAGTAAGTGTCTTCATGACAAAACTCTAGGCTTATGGTACAAAATTCCCGAACGTGATCATGGGGATCACTTTTACCATCGTACTTGTCATACTTTGGTATATCTGAATTTGGGGGAAAAGGTACCATGTTCAATCTCTTGTCAAAAGGATAAGGACAAATCTCATCCAAGGAGTATTGCACCATGGTTCCTTGTTGTTGCATGTCCTTCATTTTCCTTTATAGCATTTGGATTTGTTTTGTAAGAGTGACCACGAGTGCATTTTTACATTGAGGGAGAGCTTCCTCCCTTTCATTAAGATTGTCCTAATTGCGGGCATGGTTGTGTTTGGGGGTGTTGTTTTTCTCATGTATGTTTTCCAAATCATGTGTTTCTTCTTCTCTTTGTTGGTCTTGATAGGCATAATTTCTAGACATTGTTCTAAAAAGAATTTTGTCTACATTCCTTAAGTTTTCAGTATCAAAATCTTCAAGAAGTCTAACTCCTTTGCTAGTTAGCATGAGTAGATATTTTTCCTTGTCTACTTCAATAAGTATTTCCATGAGCCTTTGGAATGATGGGTTTTCTTGACACTCTTGGAGAACTTCCTCGGTGATTTTTGTTTCACCCATATTGGCATATTCATCAAAAGGGTTGGATAGTCTACGACCCATACTTGATTCTTCTTGTGATTCTCTTTGTTTGTTTCTCTGAATCGAGTTATAGTGGGCATTTAGTGAATTTCTACCATGATGAATTATTCATCTTCTATGGGAGTTCTGGGTGGTGTTGGTGGTTTAGGTCGACCTTCATTATATGTGATACAAAACTATGGGAATAGAGAAGGGTTGATCCTTCCTCCATGATTTAGGTGTTGGTTGAATGCCGCTTTCTGAATATAAGCTCTAATTCTTAAAGGTTCCTTGTCAAACTCATTTTTTTTGCCTTGGATATACAATTGCATCTGACACAAGAAGGTGCAATGCAATGCAAAGAGTTGGTGATTGATATAGAGAAATTTATTCCTTCTTGAAAGTGCCTTAGAAATAGGTTGTATCTTCTTCAACTTAGTTTTGTGATGAAGATTTGTTCTTCTCAAAATATGAGGAGTGGTCATACATGAATGATAATTTGATGTTGATGTTGGATTTGGATACTTCATTTGAAAACTCAAGTTTACTTTATCAAGTAGAGGTTTAGTTAGATTTGCCTCCATTGAAAAGTGTGTCAAATGATATGGATAAAAGTTTCCTGATATGGAAACTTGATTTGACAACTTTGTTGGCATATGATGATATGATAATATGATGATAATATATGTTGTCATTGATGTCAATAAATACAGGTCAACCGGTATGAAGATTGGGAAGAAGTTGTTATTGATGATCAAGTTGGAGAACCGATATGAAGAGATGTAGTGAACCGATGTTAGGGTTTCACTAAGTGTGACTATCGGTTGGTAGTCTTAGCTATAGGGTTTTTGGTTTGGCAATCTAGCTTGTGTGATGCAACCGATGATATTTTGTGATGAGTTAGCTAAGAAATAAGGATGAGATTGAGATGCCACATCAGTTTTGTGCACATGAATGATTTCCTTGAGGATCTTTCATGTGAAGATTGACTGCATTAAATGTCTACCTTAGGTTTGAACATTCTTCTTAGCAGTATGAGAAGAAAGCATGGTGGGTTACTGATTTCTACGTGCAGTGAAGAATGGATGATGCAGAATGACTTGTGATCTATTTGAGATTGTTTCATTCTATGAAAAGTGTTTGGATGGTCAGGATTGGACCGCTTGTAATTGTAAACCTAAGATGCTTAGGGTTTAGGGCTTGTGTTACCGACCTAATACTTGTCTATAAGGTCAATGATGTTTGTTATTGTAAGTTGTTGGAAAAAGTTGCGTGTGTATCTAAGTGATGAGATACTTGCTGGACCAATGAGTGGAAAACTACAAAGTGTGATTGTAGAGTAGAGTGAGTGAAAACTACGGAGTGTGATTGCAGAGTAGAGGAACTGAAAAGGATTTTCCTTAGCATATAGTGTTATTAGATCAGAGTTTTACCTATTGTCTTCTAACCATTTCAATATAAGGAAAATCCCTTTGCCTCCTAGCAGGAATCTTATTGTAAAGTCTTTAACTGGACTAGGCTCCTAACAGAGCGAGCTTCAAAAGAGTTCAAAACAAGCTTGTGGGTATTCATCCCCACCATGGTTTTTCGCATTTGGGTTTCCATGTGAAAAATCTATGTGTCATGAGTTGTGCATTTTTCTTGTGATGATTAAGCATTCTTTGTTTAAGTGACTATGCATGCAGAGCCAATGGTTATGGTATTACTAATACATGACATGCATATGTTTATGGGTGAAGTAGTTATCAAGTGTTGAATGTATTTAAAGTGTTCAGTTTTATCGGTTTATGTTGTCTGAAGTCTTACTGTGTTTAACCGGTATTGCCATGGTTAAGTTTAGTAATGAAGACAACCAGTTAGCATTGTCTTAACTTGATAAGTTGCAGAGAAGTTTTTGTATGTACTAATTCACCCCCCCCTCTCAATACCAGTTAGGGTATTTGTTGTTCATCATTATTCATCAAAATTAAGATTTAAACTCGGTATGTTGTTTGCGATAGAATCCATTGTATGGTGAAACCTTGATCAATGTTATGATACTGCCTGATTTTGTTGGATGAAGTCTTATCTTGAGATAGTTTAAGATTCAAAATTTTTTCTCTAAGGACGCCTTGTTGATTTTGGAATTGTTTTCACTGATAATTTGTTTTGGATTTTGACTGTTGAGTTTGACAAAAGACCTAAAAGGGTACTCAAGACTGTTGATGAAATTTTCCTGAAAGGTCTGATTTGCTGTATGTTTTTCTTGGTTTTTGAATATGCACTAAGATAAAGACTGGATGCACTAATTAATGTTCCAGAGGCGCCACAAAAGGTTCTCTATGCGCTAAGCTGCCTTTCCCACGCACTGACTCACACTATTTAAAACTAACTTGGCTAGATAAGTTACACGCTAATATGTCCTCGGTACACACTATTGTTTGAGCTGAAAGTGAGAAGATATGCTTCTGATGCACTAAGATGATGTTTAAATGCACTAGACTGGTGCCGAAAAGTGCTACTAAATTTTTTACTAGTATGATACTGGTTATGCGCTAATATGATTGCTGAAAGCGCTATGTTTTGGTTGAAATATGCCACAGAATGGTTGACACGTGCTAGGAAGTTGCTCCTACATGCTAAGCTGCCCTGATTTATTTGCTTCTGCTGCTTTTGAATTTTTAACACTTGTGTTTTGGATGGATGATTTTCTGAGAAATAAATTGCAAACAAGGGATGAAAGAGATAACAAATTTTTGCCTATGTTGGACAAGTAGTGTATGTTCTTTGAGGATGTGTTCAAATCCTCGATATTTTCACTAGTTTAGATAACAAGTAATACAAATCAAGTAGACTCTTTATTCAAGGGTCATTAACAAAATCATAGCCCATCAACCTTGATACTCTGTCAGCTCAAACAACCGTGTCACCCCCTAGAGGGTGCCCATTTTTTTGCCTTTTTCCAGAAACTATCTCAAAGTAAATTGCTTCACAATTGAGTAGTTATCTTGGGAGATATATGGTGAGTGATCTTGGGGGAAGATTCTTTCCCACCCTTACACTATGATATTGAAAATGTTTGGATACTGAATTAGCTCAAAGTTTCTAGTGCTAATGTTCTTAATCAGGCTTTCGTTCGGTCTTCAATGATAAACTCCCTTAGGAGGCTTCCTAACCTTTAGAACAAAGGCTTTATGTATCTTAAAGATACTGGGGGAAGGCTAATCACTGAGAAAAACCATTGAAGGGGACTTTCGTCAGCCTCCACATTTGATTATAGTGGGTTGGAACACTTGGCAATAAAGTTGTTTCCCACTTAGGTTGTTCCCCTCTCACCAGCCATTAATGGAGCTCTAAGAGCAACTCGGGAGGGCAGGCCTACTAAAGGATTTAAATGCTTGAAATAAAGAAAGCATAAGAGTGGTTTGGCTTTTTGGTCACCCAGTTAAGGGGAGAGCATATACCTTCCACTTTCGAGACAAAGCAAACAAGGTTCTTTTTAATCCTTCAAAGCAATGATTTTCTAACTTCTACTTGGATATTTTTCTCCAAAAAACATGGTGTTCTTTTTAACTCTTAATAGAAAAGTGTGTATTTCCAAAACCTTTGATAAAAAACAAATCTGGTCAACAAAGTAAATCATGATGTTGGTCAACAAAAGTAAAGTCGATAAGTGAAAATTTCCTTGCTTTGCACAAAATAAAGATAAGGTTCCTTTTATACTTTGCAAAAATGAAAATGAGTTCTTTTTTATGCACCAAAGGAAGATGAAGTTCTTTTTACCTTTTGCAAACTAAAAATTAAATTTTTTTGATCTTTTCAAACCCAAATTGAAGTGTCTTGCCTAACTTGCAAGAATTAAATGTTTGCTTTGTTGTTCTTTTTATCCAACAATGAAGTTCTTTTTAAAACCAAAAGGAAGATGTGATGAATTTTAAACCCAAAAGACAAGTGATATTCTTTTCAATTTTAAAGAAAGTGAATTCTTTTTATCTAACTAAAAAGTTAGAAAGAATTAAAATTTCTATTTTAACTTATTCTAAACCTACAAGAAATGGTTAGTTGCCTCCAAGAACAAAGTTAGTGAAAACCAAATCTAAGGTGGGCTTACACAAGCCTAAATTTTCTCCCTTCGATTACGGTTTTATTTTGTTTTTCTGTCGGAGTCATGCACTAGACTGCAACACAAATGTGCTACAGAAAGTTACTAATGTGCGAATGAAAGGTCTCGATGCACTACATTGGTTACTGAATGCACTACACTATTGTTCCAATGTATAAAATAAAAACCAGAATGTTATGCACTAACATAAGGTGTAGATGCGCTAGAGAGTGGCTCTTATGTGCTATAAAATATGCCTAATGTGCCATTGTTTTCTCTAAATGTGCTAACAAAAGGTTCCCACACCCTAAATTAGCATTCCCGCGTGCTTGTCATTTCGCTCCTGCATAAAAAATGATATGATTAATGGGGTTGAGATACACAATGGGCACTAGAAATGTGTGTGGGAAATGAGGGTGACATAAATGTGAAAGTCAATTTCAAAGTGTCCACACACCAATGAGACTCTTGGAGAAAGTTATAGGAACTATATTGAATATCTCAACTGCCCAAGAGGTGTCCCATTGTTCTCTATCTCACAACATCCCTGAAGTCAATGCCTTTGCTCTCATATCACTGAGCAAAGTGACTTAGGAATGACAACTCCAAGAATGAGTGATGTTTGATTATAAGCATGAATGCATTCCTATATATGTATGCTATTAAATCTATGATGATTAAATATATGCATTCCTAATTAGCTAATTATCCTAGCAATGATATACTAGTCTAACATGGATATGCTATGATATTGAAAATGTTTCTAAATGCTATTTAAGATGATTTATCAAAGAGAGGCTAAAATAATTAGTTAATTAGAATATATGCATGAAATATTATTGATTAGAAAAATGACTATAAGTTTGATACATGAAACTTCTATATCAAAATGAGAGAATGAGAGCTCTATTTATAGAGAAAATAGGGCAATGGATGGTCAAGATTGTATAATCTTAACAAGGGTTAGGATTGAAAGTTATCAATCCATGTTTACAATTATCACCAATGAAATGGTGACAATTGTCAACAAGAGGTTGCTTGAGAGGAGATGAAAGAAGCATTAAATTCTTGAGAAGACATGATGGTTACCTTAGGAGGTAAGGGTTAAGGTTAGACTAGGGCTATCCATTGGATAAAGCTTTTATCCAAGGGGTAAACTCTTGTGCAAGGGTTAAAGGGATAAACAAGGTTAAAGACATGAATTCTTGATGAGACCCTTGGGTTAGATGAGGTTTGAGTTAGAGAGAAATTCTCTAATCATGCAAGAAGGTTGAGTTAACCATTAAGAGTTATGTAAGAGCCTTAAATAGTTTAGAAGACTTTAAGGGTTAACTTGTTGAGGACATAAATCCTTTAATGGATATTGAAGACTTTGGAGGCTTTGATAAGTGACTTCTCTTTGATTAGGATTGTGACAATATTTAGGAGATGGATTAGGCTAAATTGGAAGTGATTAGAAGAATCTAGAAGGGGTTAAAGAGGCAAGTGGGAGATGTAGGAAAATGCAAGTGGATGGAGGGAATTTTAATATAAATAAATTACTTTATTTCAATTAAATAGATGCAACTTGCATAAATACAAGTGGGAGATTTTAATAAATAAATTAGATTTATTTATTAGCAAAGATCAATTTAATTAAATGTAGATTTAATTAAAAAGGGAGAAAGGGGAATTAATTAAATAAAGTAATTTATTTAATTAAAGGTTAGAAAAGGCTTAGGTGAACTTAATTAAATAAATTGAGTAATTCATTTAATCAAAATAGATGAATATGAAGAATTTAATTAAATAGAGGAATGAGGTTAAAATGAATATTAAATATTCACTTAGGAAAGTGGTCAGATTTATACGTCTATAGAATCAATTCATCCATCTTGCATGATAAGTTAGTTCATTTCATCACATATAAGCATTGCATAATAAGACATCATTCATATAAAACATCCAATCATTCATTCATTTAGTTAGGATATTGCATTACATCCATCTCATATCAATCACATATCATAATGACATCATCATTGCATTTCATTGCATCCACCTCATATAAGTATGCAAGGGAAAAATCATAAAAACATCATAAAAATAGAAAGCACGACACATGCATCACATAGGACATTACCCATACATCATGTAAATATTACATCATCATATGAGAATCATATATCCATCATCTAGAATCCATAATCGTATAGAAATAAAAAGTATACATCATGTAAATAGTTGCACAACATAATCATATAGCAAGTAATATGCATCCATAATTTCATAGGTCATATAGAATAAATATAATCGACTAGATATCATATCATAAAAAAAAATCAATGTCTGACATACAATGACATCACAATAATACATCATGTGAATCATCAATATCTCATCACAAAAAGGTGTGTACATCAATGGATCAATGTCTCATACCAATGTGACTGTAGACACCCAAAAATGGTCAACGCTTGCGAGGTCATACTTTAACATTTGCGCATTGCCTCATTTTAGGTTTTTGCGTCGCATTAACATTTCTCCTATGTCACGCACTTGGTCTTTATCATTTGCGAACATCGAGTCATTCTTCTACATTATTCAATCATCTCGTCCTCAAATTTGGTCTTCTCGACAACATTATCCAGTCATGATTTTGATCAATTTTATCCTGTCGCATCAATGTGCGTATTCATTTGTCATCATTTTGGACATCGTCAATCCTAATTAGGGTTTTGTCCTCCTGTCAATCTTATCAATCTTATCATCAATCTCATCATTTTGGACATCGTCAATCCTAATTAGGGTTTTGTCCTCCTGTCAATCTTATCAATCTTATCATCAATCTCATCATTTTGGACATCGTCAATCCTAATTAGGGTTTTGTCCTCTTATCGATCCTGTCAATCTTACGATCAATTTGTCATCGATCGTTGTCCTCTTATCAATCTTGTCGATTTATCATCAATCCTTCAATCTTGTCGTTTTACGATCGATTTGTCATCGATCGTTGTCATGTTCGATCTTGTCATCTTGCGATCAATTTGTCATTGATCGTGGTCGTTATCAATTTTATCATTTTGCGATCGATTTGTCATTGATCGTGGTCATTATCTTTTCATCTTGCAATCCATTTTGTCATCGATTCGTGTCCTTTTGTCAATCTTGTCATTTTGCGATCATTTCACTATCAATCATTATCTGTCTCAATTGTGTCAATTTGGATCAAATCATGTCAATTGGCGTATTTCTCAATCAAATCATTTTGTCGTATTGGTCATTTATCAAAATCAATTCATGACATTAATTATCTTTAATCAAGACCTAATTGTCATCTTCGCATTTCTAATTCGTCTTCTAGGGTTTTATGATTTGGTCATTTAACCTAATTCGCCATTTCTTCCTCTAGGATTAAATAAATTACTTATTTATCCTAAGTCTTCTTATTACAATTAAATCTTTATTTAATTGGCTAATTATTCTTCTTTGTGAATTGATTAATAAATGAAAAAATTATTAATTAATTCACTAATTCACTAAATCCTATTTTTCATCAATTTCTAATTCCAATTTCCTAATTTGTCATCAATTTCAATTTCCTAATTTTCAAATTTCTAATTCTTTTTTCCCTCCTATTTCATCTCCTAATTCTATGGGAGTGGCATTTCAATTTGTCATGAAATTGTCATAATTGATTAATCAATCAATTTTGACATGAAATGTGTCATAATCAATCAATCAAAATTGTGCATGGAAAGTGCATAATTTGCATAATTTGTCATAATTAACATATTGATTTGCAATTTCCATTTGAATTGCATCATGCCAATCTTGTCACTTCTCCAATTTCTCTATAAATTGGATAATTTTTCTTCAATCAACCCCTTCAATTACTTCTTGAAATCCGAATTGCTGTCAAACTATCAAATTTTAGTTCTAGTACTCTTGAGCTTTTTGCTTTCAATTGTGTGAGCACTTGTAGGTGAGATCCACAAAACTATTGAAGAGGAAAGAACAACAATGGAGCCGCATGGAAGAAGTATTCAACTCTACATCTGGTTTGCATAATTTTACTCTTGAATGCTTTGTTTCCATACCTCTATTGAATGTGCTTTAGAATTAGGTTCATTTCCATGAGTATTTCTTTGATTGAGCTATCATGTTTAATGTTTTGATTTGATTTACTTATCTTGTTGTGATGATCCCTAATTTTTACGCCACATTAAATGGTGAACCCGATGTGAAATACTAACCTTCTAACCCCTCTACTGTGTTTTTGAGTGCTTCTAAGTTGATTTGCAGGTCAAAAACTCAAAAACAGGGCCATGCAGGGTATTCTGGACACTTCTGCGCCTGTGTTAATCATCTTGCGCCTGTGTTGAAGAGTCTTGCGCCTGTGTCAAGACATTCTGCGCTTGTGTTTTACAACTTGCGCCTGTGTCATGACTTTTGCGCCTGTGTAAATTCCAGAACAGAGGTAAAAAATGCAGTTTTTACTTGAAAAATTTTCTATGTTTTAGTAAATTGCAATTTTGAGGGTCTTCAGTGCATTTTTGGACAAATGTTGTGCGCGGAAACATTAAGAGTCATCTTTGATGTTTCCGAAATTTGGTTCTAGATTATTTGAATACCTTTCTAACGCATTAAACGGTTTGTAATTTGGAGCTAGGATGAGAAAGTTATGCCTTCTCAAAGTGGACTGAAATTTTGATAGTTTTTATAAATCAGATCATCTGTGTTTTGGATTTTGGTACTAATTGTTGGTGCAGGATCTTGGCGTACGCATGACAAAGACTAAAAATCAAACTACTAACATGTTTTATGCAGATTCGATGGTCAAAGACAACAAATCAAACTTCTAACATGTGTTTTGTAGGTTGCCTTGGAGAAACAACCAAATCGTGTGTTTGATTTTTAATTAGGCACTTAGTGATTTTATAAGTAGGTGGAAATGAACCCTTGTTTGCTTTGTTTTCTAAGTATGACATTGGAGTAGGAGAGTATGCTCTCATCCTTTATAGGGTGATCAAAAATCCAGATCTTCAATACCATGCTTGTGTTGTTGATTGTTTGTCTCCATTAGAGGGCCTGCCTTCCCGACCACTTTGCTTTAGCAAGCGAGTGATAATCGTGAGAAGGGAACGACCCAAAGTGAGTACGGCTAGAATTCCTTGGCATTCTAACTCACTATAAAAAAATACCCGATGAGCGAAAGCTTTGAAGGAAGTGTTACGTGGGAATTGTAGTTACTTGGGAAGTGATGACCCTTGGACTCTTTCTCATATCAACATCTAAGTAGGGCCTTTTGGTCTAAATCATGCTTGCGCGACTACATTTGTTTGGTATCTTGATGGGCTTAATGTCTCAATCATGCTTGCATGACATCAAGGAGTAATGCTTAACAGAAATCCTTACTACATACCTTGTTTTTAGAGGCCAAAAACCCTTCTAGTTGCTTGAGAAGGACAAATTCGGATACTTGGAAGAGATACTAAGTTCGCCATGGGGAGATTTCCATGGGGACTGATGCTTGGCTGCCCTGAGAAGTGAGTGCCGTGGAGGGGAGCCCGTGGGGTCAAGCATCTATGTATTCTCCTTGAATCCCATAATGAGTCTACCTCTCAAGTACCTAATGTCTTTGCCTACCCTAGGGAATGTGGAAATGAGCATGATTGTCTTGAGTCTAAGTTGTAACACCTTGTATTCTTTGATTGTCAAAAGTTGAATGATATCCTATTTCAAAAAGCAAAACAAATTGATTCCAAACAAGATTAAACACAAGAGACATTCATCCAACAAACGTTCAACAAGATTCAAAGATCATATTCCTAAACCATGGTTATCCAACATTGCTCAAAAACTTGTCTCAACATGCATGTCACTTACATTTAGGTTCATCCTAGGTTGCATTTTGCAAAGTCATTATCAAGTATCAAAGTTAGGAGTCACCTAAGTCATACTTCTTTTGCATATCAATAAAAGTCATCCATTTGCATATGTCCTCTTGCATAAGAGTAATATCATTTCATAATTAAACCTTAGGTTTCATCTTAGGTTGACATTGTCATATCCCAAGTCTCTTCATTAAGCCTAAGTCATTGTCATATCATAATAAGATCATTTGCATATGTCCTCTTGCATAAGAGTAATATCATTTCATAATTACACCTTAGGTTTCATCTTAGGTTGACATTGTCATACATTTGCATTTGCATATCCCAAGTCTCTTCATTAAGCCTAAGTCATTGTCATATCATATTAAGATCATATACATATTAATTATCCTTTCGCATATAGTCTCAAAACCTAGGTCTTGTCATACTTAAGAAATCCAAATCTTTGATAAACCCTAAGTCATTGTTAAGAGGTCTAGACCTTATCAAAGTCCTTTGTCCTTTTGTCATCAATATCATTTCGTCAAACCTAGCTTAGTATCCAAACATATAGGGGAGACATTGTCATCTTATCCTTTGTCAATTAAGTCCTTTTGTCCTTTGAGGTCTAGATGTCATTTCAATATTCTAAGGGTCTCTTTTAGATTTGCATTCAAAAGTTTGTCAAAATCTTCAAAAACAACCAAAAACATAGATTGCATTTTCATTTATTTAGTTGGCATTTAGTTGCATATCATACATTATACTTGAAAAATTCCAAAAATATTGCATTTGCATAGTGACGTGTCTATTGAAACAAGGTTCCAAGCACCAATGATGCAACAAAGTTTGACATATCAACCGACAATGCAATCAAATTTTAATCCAAGGCAATCACAATTCTATCCAACCCAACAACAAAGCAACATTGGTCAAACTTATCATGATGATTTAAATGTCCAAATACAGAAACTAGAGGAGAAACTAGCTCAAGAAAAGGAGATATTGGAGCAAAAAGTGACAAACAGTGAGAAGATAAGATCTCAAATGTCCAAAATGTTTCAAAAATTTCCAGGTCAAAATTTTGAGCCAATTGATGTAAGATCTCTTCTTGAACGCTCAGACATACCAGCTCTCCTCTCCCAAATAGAGATGATGAAAAAATTACAAGAAAGGAGACAACATCAATTTCAACATTATGTGCCTCCACAACAAGAACAAGGTGTTTACTATCAATCAGATTTTCAACCATCACAACCAATGGTCCAACATATGCAACCATCACAACCAATGGTCCAACATATGCAACCATCACAACCAATGGTCCAACATATGCAACCAACGCAATCAAAGGTCCAATATCAACAATATGTCCAACCAACTATACAATGTCCACAAATAGTCCAACCGATGGTGGAATATCAACAAGTTCAAGTTCAATCAACATATCAATGTCAACAACCACGACCAAACATTCAAAAACAAAGGTTGCAACACACACGAAGCCAAGTTTCAAACATGTCAAACCAATTTGATCAACATTTAGTTCGAAATCAAAATATGACATCAAACCAAGAAACAAATCTAAATGTCCAACCAGATTCTTCATCAGATTTCGATGTCTCTGATGATGATGTTGTTATGTTCCTTAAGGATCCAAAGTTGACAAAAAAGATGGATAAATTCTTGAATAAGGTCTTTAAGAGGTTCCCACAAAAATATCTTGACATGATGAGTAATGTGACCTCCTCAAGTAAGCAAATTAATGTGCAAAAACGACAAGGCGGTGAGTTGTTAAGCTTCTCTCCGCATCCAAATGAAGAACATGTGCAACAAGAAACCCAACCTACCTTGATGAGTAAACGTGCTTCAAAGGCATTGACAGTGACTATTCCTCAAAAGTCCACACTCAAAATAATAAACAATCCATTGTTTAATGCAACACCTTTAACACCAGATCAAATGAAGGCCACAAAAATGTTGATGACAGGTGTCCCTCAACAAGAAGTGATTCCTCGAATACCAAAAAGTGGATCCAAATCTAAGATGCAAGAAAGCTTTACGATTGGAATGTCTGATCTTACAAATGTTCAAATTGCCTTTCCTTCATGCCAAAGCATTAATCCCTTGCCAAAATCCCCCATGCATATTCAAAGTCCAACTCCATGTCAAGAGGATAGTTTAGAGCATGAAGAAATGTGTCTTGAAACAGATCAAGATCAAGATCCCAAAACCTTATCATCCCATCCAATTGTTGACCAGGACCCCATCTTCCCACACATTCATAATGATCCTCCTATCACTATCCATTCTATCCAAGAGAACAACACCTTTTCAAGTCCTGTTGACACTCCATTCTCCGAGCAAGATCAAGATATCTTAGTCCATCCAATCCCAAACGATCCCCTTCCATTTCATGAACATAATGTCCTTTCAAATCCCATTGACATTCCACTTCCTCAGAAAGATCAAGATATCCCTTCCATCCTTTCTGATGATCCCATTGAAAGTCAAGAGAAAACCAACTTTAAAGAAGATGCCAATGATCTTCCTCCTTGTCAAGATCAAATTATTCCTTTAAATCCTCCACAAGATCCACTTGTTCCTCCACCTCCTTGTCTTAATCCTCCATACACACCCCAAGATCGTATTTCTTTTGATGATCCCATTATTCCCCCCATTCCATCTCTTGAAGAGCCTGTCATTGAACCATGTCCACAACACAATCCTAGTCCCCAACATGATCCTGATCCCCTTCATGATTCTAACGTGTCAGTGCAAGATGTTCATGAACCCTCGACATGCATAATGGGTTCTTCCACTTTGGTGCAATCTGATCCACTTCAGGATCCCATTATTTCTCTCATATCATATCCACCTCATAATGGACTCACGTCTTCTTCCCAAAGAAAAGAGTATCCTATTAGTCAAAATATTGATAAAGGCAAAGGGGTAGACATCCATAAGCAAGAACCCCTTCATATTAAAGAGTATACTAATGGTCATGGCTACAAAGCTCATACTCAAGGCGTTGGTATTCCTTCAAAGTCAAAATCCAAATGTCCACCTTCCCCATCATCGCTTCCATCCATTCTAGGTCCCTATATCCCTCCATCTCCTATGCAACATCAACAAAGGCACACATCCTGGAGAACCTTCCATCCAACCCACATGCCTCCATATCATTCCCATCCACACCAACATTCATTCCCTCCTCCAAGCAATTTGGATGCCAAGTATAAGCATCATAAGTCTAGCAATCCACATGTATTCAAAGATCAACATGTCCAATCTAACCGACATGTCAAAACAAAGAACAATATGATCTATAAAGAAAAAGAAAAATACAAAAGGCCACAAAGGCCCACTGAGAAAAATAAAGCAAGGTCAAAATATATATGGGTTCCTAAATCCCTTGTGCAAGCAATGCACTCCAAGGAACCACAAAAGCATGAAAAATCAAAAACCATGTGGATCCCTAAGAAGCTCCTTGAAGCACAAAAGCCAAAAGAAACATCCAACTTGGCATCCAACATTGCTATTCCTCCATCCAAACCTTCCAACTCTATTCCTCCATCACCTTCTTCATCTATTTTGGGCCCTTATGTCCCAAAATCCCAAGCCTTTCTTCCGTCAAAATCTCAATATCCAAAATACATCTTTCCTCCATCAGTCCATCACCCCTCAAGGTGTGTGCCAATGTCGATCTTGCCTTCATTTCCATCCACTCAAGCCCAATTCTTCCAATACCCTACCTACTATCCAATGCATATTTTCCATCCTTCCATCCCTTTGGTCCAATCCTTTGCATAAATCCTTGCCTTAGTTTCATCTCTTTTTCCATGTCCTTATCCTACCAACATCTTTGAGCATACTTTTAAAGGTCATGGTCCATTTTTTTCAAGGCTACTATCCAAATAAAAAGATGCTTGAGTCCTTCTTCCATTCCCTATCATGTGTCCATCTTCTATTGAAAAAGTCAAAATACAAAAAAAAAGAAAAAAGTAAAAAAAGACAAAAGAAAAAAAAAAAGTAAAGAAAAATAATTCGTCCACTGGTGAAAACCTGGCAAACAGGCGCCTTGGGCAAGTACCATGATGAAAACCTGGCAAACAGGCGTCATGCGTAATTTATGAACTTCTTGCACACCACACTTGGGGGCAGATCTCTTCCTTCATATCCTATTGCCCTTCATTATCCTATCATATCATGTCATTACCCTTCATATCCTATTGTCCCTCATGTCCAGTTTCCCTTTCCACCTTTTGATCTTGACAAGGCTGACGATCTTCATGAGCATCATGCATCTTGTTTGTAGCTTTCAGTCTATCATAGCTTTTGGTCATTTACCCATTTGCTTATTACAACCTTTCATCCATATTCCCTAGCTTATTGCAACTTTCTACCACTATCACATATACTATCCCAACCTTCAGTCCATGTCCCTTATCCATTCTTGGTCTTGCTTATCCTATCCATATCTTATCACTATCCGTACACTCTTTCTATCCCTTGATCTTGATCTGACAAAAGGACACAAAATTTAAACATGGTTTCAAAAACCTCTTGACATGTCCCTCATGCCATTTCACTGCTTTACATTGTCATATCCAGTCTCTTGTCCCATCACGCAATAGCCCTTGAAAATTGCATCCATCTTGTCTCCATGATAAAAGGCCTTTGTCTCCCCTCTATCCACCAACATTTCAGAAAGCCTGTTTATCCATTTGTCATATTCCTTACCTTGCTAGACACTGGGGGCAAAATTTGAAAAAAAATTCATAAAAATCTCAAAATGTCCTGAAAAAAGTCATAAAAATTGAAAAATGTCATGAAAAAATTCAAAAAAAAATCAAAAAAATGTCCTGAAAAAATCCAAAAAAATCAAATAATGTCCTGAAATAATTCAAAAAAAAATCAAATAATGTCCAGAAAAAATTCCAAAAAAATCAAATAATGTCCTGAAAAAATTTCAAAAAAAATCAAATAATGTCCTGAAAAAATTCCAAAAAAATTGAAAAAATGTCCTGAAAAAAAAAAAAAAAAAAAAAAAAACTCTTAAAAATTGAAAAATGTCCTGAAAAAATTCATAAAAATGGCAAAATGTCCTGAAAAAATTCATAAAAATCTCAAAATGTCCTGAAAAAAGTCATAAAAATTGAAAAATGTCATGAAGAAATCCATAAAAATCGAAAAATGTCCTGAAAAAATCTCTAAAAATCAAATAAAGTCCTGAAAAAAATGAACACAAAAAAATTGTAAAACTCCAAAAAAACAAAAACATGCATTTTTGCAATAATTATCCCTTTTGTGCATCGACAGCTCACTGAGTATACATCCAATGACTCGCAATCAAACACTATGCTTTAATGAAATCATGCGTTAACAGATGAGCTTTTTCAATCAAAATCAAACATTCAAACTGATCCAAATTGTCTTATCAATCGAATATCAGCATCAAAAATCATTTGTCCTTGTCACATTATCATGGGTCTTATACAGGGTGTGGTATACTCGAAACCAGACTGTGTCCTGTCTTAGACGGGGTACCGCATTTTCCTGAAACCAGACAGCATGATCGTCCTATCAGTCCGTTCAACTTTTGACAATGAAGATCAAGATGTTTGTTTGATTTGCTTGAATTTGTGTGTCTTATCTTTTTATTGATTTATCTTTGGCTTCGATCATGTCCCTATGTTGCTCGATGATGTCACTGAGTGATTTAGAGTGACCGGGATGGCTCATGGTCTTTTTTCTTTGATTGTGATCTTTGCTTGTCTATGCTATGTCTGTCTTTTGCAAATCGGGTTGCATTTCAGCTCTGGCCTTCAATGCCATGATGCTACGCATCCATTTTGCTAAATAAAAATAAAGGTTCTCACCTACAAAGTGCATTACTGAAAGCAAATTTTCATCATCTCTAATTGTCCTCTGTCTTATTTCTTCTTACTAACACTTCTTCCGTCCGGTCGGATAGTCAGTTCGGTCTAGTGCTCCGATATCCAAAACCATATTGTGTCCTGCATACATTTGGTCAATACATTTGCATTCCATTACATATTACATCACGCATTTTATACATTTCATATTATAAATGCATCAAAAATACATACAATGCATTCATACATGTTCATAAACCAGTACATAAGTCATCCATACATAGCAAAATCACTACATCAGTCATAACATATTGCATCCATCATATCGATGCATATCATATCACATATCATAATAATGTCGGAGTACAAAATCGGACTGTCTGTCCTAAGTATGGCCCGCAGGCTGACTACATAATGTCAAACTACATAATGTCCACTGTCTGTCATATGGAGCACGTGCCTCTGTCACTGGGTGCTCCCTCTGTCCTCCTCATCCCTGCCATGTCTCGCAGATGATGTACCTGGTCTTGGTCCTGGCTGCGGTGGTCTCATCGGTCCACTCCCTCCTATGCTGCTCAATGACCTCCGAGAGCGTGACCTGCTCTCTGTCCTCGATCGTGCCCGATATGAAGGTGCTCTCCGCTCCGGTGGAACTGCACCCTCATATAGTGTCCTCCAGTACAGTCTCTCCTCGCCGGTCTCTACTAGCATTTGTGCCATCTCCCGTGCACTGGCATCCCTAATCGACCCAATGAACTCAGTGACTCTCTGTCCCTCTCGCTGTGCCTGAGCTATGGCTGTATCCCGAGCCTCTGTGAGTCTGGCTATCTCCGCTCTGAACTGCTCATGCTGTCTCTCCAATGTTGCAATATAATCCTGCTGGCTCGCTATGGTAGCCCTGTACATGTCTATCTCCTCTGTCCTAGCTGTCTCTGGCTCTATGGGAATATCCTGCAAAGTCTCCTGATCCGCTAAGTCTGGCTCCTCATCGTCCTCACCACACATCGCTGCTCATACTCGGCCGCCATAGTCTCCCACCGAATCTCCCTCTCGACAATGTCTAGATCCTCTGCGTCACACTCCAACAGTCTGCATAACGCGTCTCTCCCTGTCACTGGGTCGTACTCTATCATCTCCCCATGTATAGGAATGCGGAGGATGCGCCATACATCCTCTAGAGTCACTGTCGCCTCGCCAGTCGCCAAATGGAATGAGGAAGTCTCCGAATGCTATCGCTCTGCCAATGCGGTAAGCAATCCTGTGTTTTCCCTAATTTTGGGCATATATGTGATGTAATACAATCCCAGTCCAGCTAATGTGTCTCTCTCTGTGCTCCTGAGTCTATGTCGTAGCATGAAACAGTCCGGTCGATTCTCCCGTGTGATCAATGGATATTGTCGACTCTGCATCACAATCGGGGCATCATTTTGTCAGTTGCATGTCTTCATTTTCATGATAAAATCAGGGTGTTTTTTTCCACATTACCTTATCCTACCCTTCCCCCCCCCTGTTAGGTCATTTGCATGCAATTTCACCTCAAAACTAGGGTTTTTTTTGACAACTTGCGCCTGTGTTGGAGAAACTTGCGCCTGTGTTAGATGAATTGCGCTTGTGTATTCATACACAAGCGCAGAACTCCTTACACAAGCGCAGATTTAGACCACACAAGCGCAGGAGTTCATTTTGGTGTCCCCTGTGGGTCCCGCAATGTCCCGTAAGCCATCAAAATTCATGAAATCAAAAACATGGGTTTTCACGATACATACCGCTTCTCCTGCGTCCTCCGGTCGTCTGAATGTGCGTACACGTTCTCCAAGGTGACCCGCCATTGGAATGTTCGCCATCTATCTGCAAGTGTTCTTGTCCAGAGCAACAAATCCTCCTCTTTAGCTAGTGCAAATGAGTCATTTTCACCCTCTTGGTCCCATTTATAGCTCTTTGTCATTGCATAGATGGACGTGCATCCTCTCCATCTTATGTTGGTCGCGGTCTTGTGCACATTAAATTGATTGTCTGTCATGCATCCGATCTCCGATGGTCAGTCCGTTCTATCCTGTCATTTTTATCAATCAATTGGCCTCTTTTCCGCATGTTTCCGGCCAATTCCTCGAGGGGGCATGCATATGTCATTATTATTGTCTGGGGCATTTAGTTATTGTTCTTTGAAACAACGCTCAGAATCGCATTGTCTCAAAGAGGGGCAAAATGTAGACACCCAAAAATGGTCAACGCTTGCGAGGTCATACTTTAACATTTGCGCATTGCCTCATTTTAGGTTTTTGCGTCGCATTAACATTTCTCCTATGTCACGCACTTGGTCTTTATCATTTGCGAACATCGAGTCATTCTTCTACATTATTCAATCATCTCGTCCTCAAATTTGGTCTTCTCGACAACATTATCCAGTCATGATTTTGATCAATTTTATCCTGTCGCATCAATGTGCGTATTCATTTGTCATCATTTTGGACATCGTCAATCCTAATTAGGGTTTTGTCCTCCTGTCAATCTTATCAATCTTATCATCAATCTCATCATTTTGGACATCGTCAATCCTAATTAGGGTTTTGTCCTCCTGTCAATCTTATCAATCTTATCATCAATCTCATCATTTTGGACATCGTCAATCCTAATTAGGGTTTTGTCCTCTTATCGATCCTGTCAATCTTACGATCAATTTGTCATCGATCGTTGTCCTCTTATCAATCTTGTCGATTTATCATCAATCCTTCAATCTTGTCGTTTTACGATCGATTTGTCATCGATCGTTGTCATGTTCGATCTTGTCATCTTGCGATCAATTTGTCATTGATCGTGGTCGTTATCAATTTTATCATTTTGCGATCGATTTGTCATTGATCGTGGTCATTATCTTGTCATCTTGCAATCCATTTTGTCATCGATTCGTGTCCTTTTGTCAATCTTGTCATTTTGCGATCATTTCACTATCAATCATTATCTGTCTCAATTGTGTCAATTTGGATCAAATCATGTCAATTGACGTATTTCTCAATCAAATCATTTTGTCGTATTGGTCATTTATCAAAATCAATTCATGACATTAATTATCTTTAATCAAGACCTAATTGTCATCTTCGCATTTCTAATTCGTCTTCTAGGGTTTTATGATTTGGTCATTTAACCTAATTCGCCATTTCTTCCTCTAGGATTAAATAAATTACTTATTTATCCTAAGTCTTCTTATTACAATTAAATCTTTATTTAATTGGCTAATTATTCTTCTTTGTGAATTGATTAATAAATGAAAAAATTATTAATTAATTCACTAATTCACTAAATCCTATTTTTCATCAATTTCTAATTCCAATTTCCTAATTTGTCATCAATTTCAATTTCCTAATTTTCAAATTTCTAATTCTTTTTTCCCTCCTATTTCATCTCCTAATTCTATGGGAGTGGCATTTCAATTTGTCATGAAATTGTCATAATTGATTAATCAATCAATTTTGACATGAAATGTGTCATAATCAATCAATCAAAATTGTGCATGGAAAGTGCATAATTTGCATAATTTGTCATAATTAACATATTGATTGCAATTTCCATTTGAATTGCATCATGCCAATCTTGTCACTTCTCCAATTTCTCTATAAATTGGATAATTTTTCTTCAATCAACCCCTTCAATTACTTCTTGAAATCCGAATTGCTGTCAAACTATCAAATTTTAGTTCTAGTACTCTTGAGCTTTTTGCTTTCAATTGTGTGAGCACTTGTAGGTGAGATCCACAAAACTATTGAAGAGGAAAGAACAACAATGGAGCCGCATGGAAGAAGTATTCAACTCTACATCTGGTTTGCATAATTTTACTCTTGAATGCTTTGTTTCCATACCTCTATTGAATGTGCTTTAGAATTAGGTTCATTTCCATGAGTATTTCTTTGATTGAGCTATCATGTTTAATGTTTTGATTTGATTTACTTATCTTGTTGTGATGATCCCTAATTTTTACGCCACAGTGACCACTAGGTCGTGAACCAGAACTCTATCCTGATGCGGCAGGTCTGGTATCACTAGCTGATACCCCTGTACCTGAGTCCCCACCCATAGGATCTCTCTGAAGTGGCTCTATCACTCCTCAGATCTCAGACTGGCTCTATCCTAATCTCCTAATCATCTATGAAAATCCTGGAGCCCTTTGATAATTAAGATCATTAGTGTAGTATAAGGTCCTATAATACTCAACCTCCTGGATCGCCTAACACATCATCTTCAAGGCAACCTTCCCTAAAATAGACCCTCCTAACATCTATACCTATGCCTCAGCTTGCTGAAACTTATCTCTGGCTACATCTCTCTTTGTCATGAGAGAGGCCATTCAAGCCTCTACCTAGGCCATATGTGTCTACGCCTATACTTATAACTGTGCCATCTGGACCTATAACTGGGATATCTAAGAGTCTCTCTCTGCTAGCCAAACCTTTAGCTATTGAACCTGGCCCTGAAGGTTACTAATATGAGCCTGTTTCTCATGAGACAACATCCTAATGAGGATCTGCCATGGTGCCTCTGCATGTGGTTGCTCAACCTGTGGTACCCCTACTTGTACTTGCTCAACCTATGGTACTCCTGCCTATACCTTCTCAACCTAGGGAACCTCCTACTCTGGGACCTGCTGCCCTTGGTCCACTGGACCTGATATCCTCCGTCTGACCACCTGGGTCACCCAATCCATAGGTAACTCTCTAGCAGATCTAGAATTACTATCTTCTGGCATGCTTGTCAATACCACTGCCACCGTTGTATCATCTCCTCCATCTTTATCTCCACAACCATAATCTCCTTCATCTTTGTCATCCCTTCCATATACACCATCATCTCCACCTCGACCTCCTCTCCCCCCACCATCCCATGACCATCTCAGAGCTCTATGTCATGGCCTCTCATCGTCCCCATCAAAGGCTGGCTCTGGCTCATCTGGATAGGTCAATCTAGGAAACCTGTGTGCAATAAAATATGCACCATACTCGCCAGTCATCCCACTATCTATGGTACCTAGTAAATAGTTTGAATCTCGTGGTCCCAATGATAGGTACTCTGCACACTCCTTCTCATACAAAATAGTGGGCCCTTAAGTAGACACGTCAAGTCTCCTATGTGCATAGTGGGTTGTACCCTGTGGAATCCCCTGTATCCTGCCATACTGTCTCAACACCCTGATAGAAAGGAATCACTTAATAACATAGGGTGTAGATCCAATTAGGTACCAAGTCAATAATACATAAGGCATCTCAACTACATCCTCTGGTCAGACCTCACAACCTTTATAAGGTCTCCATATCACTATATCCAAGTCATCTAGCGCTCGTCTCTAATACTCCAATTTGCCTAGCTTTTGCTGGATAATAATACCTGGATATCCATGTGCGTAAGGCCTACCTATAGGTCTCTCTCTATCTACCAATGGTTCTATGATGGGAAGATGCTCTTAGGTCCATATATAGAGAACAACAACCCCTGCTGATAATGTGGCCAATCTCTGGTACACGACTCGATGCAAATCATAATATAGGTGGGCCAACATGCAAGATCCCCATGCAAATCGAGTCCCCCATGTAAAGAGTCTCTCAAGGAGATGACCCCATCCAATAGATAATCCTTTTGACTTGTGATCAGGACAAAGGAAAGTGCCAATGAATCCAAAAAGCACAATAGGTAATGTGACATAACCTAGATCTAGCATCTCCTGCCATGCAATGTCATATCCGCCAACCTCATCATCATCAAAAAAATCAGTGAAGTGCATCAGTACCACCCTGCTCACTGACATCATAATATGCCAACTCTCCCATCATTGGGATACATAGTATCTGATATACATCCTTGGGTGTCACTGTCATCTCACCGATTGGTAAGTGGAAGGTATTATGCTCACTATACCAATGCTCAACCAATGTTGTCAGTAATCCCTGGTTAATCAATGGTTGGGGCATATCAAGAAGGGAAGATAAGCCACACCTATCGATGTTTTCTCGCTCTGCCTAGCTAAGATGGGTATCAACATCCACGTCTTTGGGAAGCACTCTCGAGACTGAAGGACACTAAAGGGCTCCTGTAATCAAATCATACCAACATATCAGTAACTTGATTTATCTATCTATCAATCCATCTTACTTAGGTGAGATTTCTATCAAATCTCATTGAGCCCCTATTAGTGACTCTCATATATCATGAGGTTGTTATCAATCCTATCTTATCAGGCACACAAATTGAGATAATCAAAACTGATCATCAATCATCATCAATCAGGAGCTTCTAAATAAAAAAAATTCATCAATTTGATACCGAACATCAACTTTGGCTTATCTTTACCCTATCAAAATCAAAAATCAACTTTTTGGCTGCATTAGTCTCCTTTATCATGAATCACGACGTACATGGGGCCTAATACAAGACTTTTACATTATCGAAGCACTCAATATTTTTAGCAGATTCTTTTTTTTGTGTGTTTTGGCCTCAGTGGCTAAGTTTGTTTGGGCAGCACCTTTGGCATCGATGCCCACGGCATTCGTCATGGCACTGACCAGTCTAGGCACTCATGGCGTCCATTGTGGCTTAGGCCTCAGTGCTCGCGGTGTCTGATATGGCCTCAACACTCGCGATGTCCACCGTGGCACAGGCGATGCCCAACCTGGTACTCACGGCGTCCATCGTGGTGCCGACAACACCCACCATGACCCCCATGACAGTGACCGTGGCATCTCTTTTGGCGCTAGCGGCAGCCGTGGTGCCCGTCACGACACCAATGGCATTCGTGGCAGCGCCGACAGCTCGCGGGGCGACACTAATGGTGGCACCGTTTCCCTCACCCAAAAATCAATTTTTTTAATTTTTAAATGCAGAAATTTATTCTTTTTAAAAAAATGGTTAAAAACCCATTAGGAAAATGCAAAAAATTCAAAAACCCACATGCTAAAAACAAAAAATTTCAATTTTCTTTAAACTAGATAATTTTTTTCAAAAATCAACTAAAATATGAACGAATGAGGGTTTTCTCAGGGTACGTACCGGTGGACCTTAGGCTGTGGGATGCTCATGTCACCAAACTCACTTGAATCTATCTTGGTGGTAGGCGATCACCATTTTCTTCTCTAGAGCAATTTTTCAACAAACTCAAATGCACAAATAAGGAGTGGTAAAAGTGATTTTCACTTTTTAAACTCAACGTGGAGCATTTAAGTGGGATTTTTATCTCACTTATTTTTAATCATCTAATCAACTAACCAACATGGTAGAGCAACATTTTCAAATTCCTTATCAGGAAATGAATTGGATCAACTCTAAAAATATCTAAAAATCGTAAAATCATCAAAAAATAAAAAACATTATAAAACTTAAAAAAATTCAGAAAAATTAAAAAATTGCAAAAAAAATCAAAAAATCAAAAAATTATCTGATTCATCTCTCGAGGGTGCATCCTCGTATCACAATTTATCAATCAGTATCTGGGGCATCATATCAAATCATGTCTGCATCAAATCGAAATCAAATTTTCTTTGAACCAATGCATTGTAACACATCACTTCAAAGAGGGGCAAAATGTATACACCTAAAAAAGGTCTAAATATAATTGTTTAAATACTCGGTTATTTAATTAATCCCCCTTCCCAATTAATTGAATTCACAAGTAATTTGATTAAATTCCCTATTCATCTATTTGTAAATAAATTTAAATGATATATTTATATAGTTCATTTCACATCTCCCTTTTGATTAATTAATTTCCTCCATTAAATCAATTCTTCTAATCTCATAATTAAAATTAACAAATCCAAGTTTGTTGAGATTAATTTTCCATTTGTCTAATTGTTTGAATTTCTAAATTCAAATACGAGCACATGGCTCTTAACTTCTAACCACCTAGCCTAACCACCCCCTAACCTAACCCATTCTATCTAATCTTGGGTTTAACTAACCCTACCCTATATTGCACATCCTAACCTCTTTTATTCTAACCTCTTGTGGGTTGGATATCCCCTCCTTGAGACACATGGCACTTTAGCCACATGTATTCTCCCTTGGACACTTGCCCTCTCATGAGCAAGGTTCCTTGACACTTTCACCACGGAGATGACATGTGTCCCTTCCTCCAACCTCTTATCTAACTTCCTCAATCCTGGCCCTTGATATCTTCAGATCGAATCTGGACCTTTTATTCCTGCCACCTCATCTTTGGCCTTGGAATTCCTATAAATACCCCTTATTTTGGAGCAATAAATATCCCTTGCATCCTATATTTTAGCATCATTACTATAGGCATTTTATATCTTAATCATCTAGCATAGTTGGCAATTAGATCAATAGTAGCATGTTAATTTAGTTTTCATTTATCAATTGTGTAGCTTAAATCATAATTTTAGCTAAATCATGCATCAATCAATCATGCAATGAATCACTTGCATTATCATGATGTAGCTACTCAACTTTTGAGTTGCCACTTTGGAGGTTATTGCTCTGTTGAGAAACAACAATCCAACACCTTCAAGGTCCTCAAAAATAGAGGAAGATGGGATATCTTAAAGGAGGCCATTGGTTTGCATCTTTTATTTAGTTTTCAAGTTGTGCTTCCTATTTCTTATTGGTATCTCAGCTATGTGCTTTTTTATTGCAATTTACCCTAATTTTAGCAGCACAATATGTATACATACATACATACATACATACATACATACAGACACACACACACACACACACACACACACACACACACACACACACACACACACACACACACACACACACACACACACACAAATATATATAAAGATCTTCATTTTCACATGAACATATGATTTAAGGCAATTATCTTTGTTATCTTACTGTTCACTATGTCTAATTACAACTATCACTGTCACAAAACAATGAAGTCCAAAAATAGTTATAGCTACTTTCCTAAATCATATTTATTTTATGGTTTACATGAAATTATTCCTATCATTAAACAAATCTTCTCTATAAGTTTCCCTATTAACGTTCTACTTCCATGTATGATTACAATGAAACAATAAATGCACATGTTAAGGATAAAAAAAAACTACTTCATAAATTAAGTCTAGAAAGTAAATTTTAGCTCCAATCTTCAACCGCAACTAAGTGTTTCCTTTCATATTGTATTCAAATATTCAAACCCTTCTACAAGATATTGTTGAAATAAAGATCATTTGACAGAGATCACAAGCAAACCTGTCTTTTTCCTTGTACCACGATAACCATTCTTTTTTCATTCTTATCCTTGATTAATCGACACACTGTGTGAGGGAAAATTGCGCTCAAATATGAGATTAAAATACCTGTGCTGACAATCAAGCAAGAACAATTAGCTAAAACACCTCGAGATTAGGATGTTGAAAAGAAAGCAAATGAAGCATAAAGACATAAACAAGAGAATGCAAACTCCATTTTTGATCTTTGATTTGATTATCCCATGGTAAGATGTGTGCTCTTTGATGCAACAACTGCTTGATATAGCTCCATGATGTGATTATGGTGATTGGATTCAAGATATGAGGATTGGATGGTATGAAGTAGGGATGAAATTGGGCATTATGACAATATGGATGGGCTAATGGTGAGAGAGATCCTACATTATAATGATGTTTTGTATGAAAGGTGGATGATTTGAATGAAAAAGAGGGGGTTTAAATAGGATTTGATGAGGAGATGAAGGTCTTTGGAAATGAGACACTTGTATTCAAAGAGGACAAGTGTCAAGCCATGTGGAATAATATTCCACACTTGTCCTCAAAGAGGACAAATTGCTCAAGAGGGAAAGACAAGTGTCCAAAAGAGGGACACATGTCTTGGGGAAGGATGACATGTGTCCTTGAGGACACATGTCTCTTTTGGGAGGAAGCCACCCAAAATAGGCTTTAATTTCCTAAAATTAAGGAAATTAGGGAATATGTGTGTGCACACATGTGTGAGGGGAGGTTAGGATAAGGTTAGTTTGGAGAGATAGGGTTGGTTAGAACCCAAGGTTTAGAATGGAGGTTAGGTTAGAAGGAGGTTAGTTAGGTAGTTAGAAGTTTGGAGACATACAATCAAAAGGGAATATTTGAATTTTATTAATTCAAATAAGAGGGATGAAAAGGGAAATTAATTAATTCATGGATTGGAAAGGGGGTAATTAAATAATTAAATTAATTAATCCAAGGCATTGGAAAGGGGAGAATTAATTAATTAGATTAATTAATTCAAGGGATTGAAATAGGAGAATTAATTAATTAGATTAATTAATTCAAGGGATTGAAAGAGGAGAATTAATTAATTCAAGGGATGGGGTTAATTAATTAAATGGCTAAAGAAAATAAATTTGACTAAATTGATTAGCCAAATTTAAGTGTCTACATTTTGCCCCTTCTTGTTGGTGGCACTAGAATAGCGTTAGTGCGAAGACAATAAGACATTTGGGAGAGAAGAAAAGGGAAGGGTGATCAAGAAAGGAGCGAGAAAATGCCCCAGCCGGACAAAGGAATGGGTAGGGATGCCCCTCGAGAGGGTGCACAGGGAAAAAGGACTGGGTGACATCTCGAAAGAAACATTGCCCCAACGGACAGGATGGAAAGAAAGAAGCACGGGAAGAGGAGATAATGCGAATGAAATGGAGATGAATATGGAAACATCATGGAGCGTGAACACCTACAAAATAGGATGTCATGTAGCACTTATTTTGATTTAGCAGTGTTTGTGAGTCACCAAGGTATAAGGAACCAAGGTGGAATTTCATAGCTAATGCATGGAATGACATGTATAAATAGACACACAGGCTAATCTAGCACCACATAGAGTTACAGAGACCCTACAGGAGTTAGTGCTATTATAACCCCAAGCAGAAGCTATGTCCAAATGTAATATGAGATAATAGAGACCTCATGAGGGTACAATAAGGAACACAATCAAAAGACATGCCAAACAAAAACCAAAAGCAACAAGATCACATCCCGAGCCCTATTATTCCTAGCACACCATGATATAAAGGATCATGGTGACCAAGAGGAAATAGGACCTAAGGAGCTTAAAAAGATAAAAAAAGATAAAAAAGAATCAAAGCCAACATGAGGCCTCAAATATCTTTTGTCAAAAGGATTTGATGATGTCCATTTTCAAGAAGGATACATCATGTATAAGACAAAGATGATAAAGACATCTCATTTTAGGAAGGATACATCCTGTATAAGATTAAGATAGATCAACATGTCCCGTTTCAGGAAGGATACATCTTGTATAAGACAAATGATGGGTGCTGGTGAGAAGGATACATATCGGAAAAAACACCAGGATAAAATATTAATGATGATCAACAAATGGATCTAATAGGATCATGATGAAAAAGATGCTCAAAGATGATTGTTAAGGAGAAAGATGATAGGATATGATCCCAAAGGATAGGACCGATGAATGCCTATGTATAATGACACCTATTTGCAAGATGAATAAGAACTAGGGATGATAGAGGAAGACCCAAGGACAAGCATGATGTTTCCCCTATCAAGTGGAAAAATTATGAGTGATTGATGGTGATGATTGGGAAGGATACATCCCAATGATGATGAGTGGATTACAAATAGGGCTTGCAGCAAGGATGGGAAGAAAACCAAGGATGTGATTGGATGATTGGATTAGTATTTGACCTTGGATAGCTAAGGAAGATAGATAGGATTTGCATGAGATGGTAGATTGTAGATCATTTAATAGGAAAAGTATGAAAGATGATAGCAGACATAATATGCAAATTATTGGATAAGGGTTTATGTATGTAGCAGAGCTTAAACCGGTACTGAATCTGGCATAGTAGATGCTAATTTGAAGTAGTACAAGACATTGGATTTGTATAATCCATTTTGTAAGTCAGTGTGACTTCTTTTGTAATCCCACCGAGGTTTTTCCCTCACCAGGTTTCCTCATTAAAATATTGTGTTATGGTGTGTTTCTTATGTTGTGGGTATTATTCTTCTTTGCTGCATTGTTTTTGGTTTACTGGTACATAGTTTTGATATGCTCTTCATGTTATAAGTTAAGAAAATTATTATACCAGCCAGATACTGATTCAACCCCCCCTCTCAGTATCTTTGGGAATCCTAACAATTGGTATCAGAGCTTGGTCCTCTATTTTAAAAAGCCTAATAGCTTGAGGAAGATCTTGACACCGGTAGAGATGGAAAACCTAAGAAAGTAATTGGAAACAACTCTTTTAGACTATGATGCAGAAAAGGTGAAGAATATCAAACTTGAGGATGATCTAAAGGTTGCACAGGATATCATTTGAGGACTTCAAGAAAATTTCACTATAGTAAGAAACAAAAGAAGAGAACTTTGTGAAAAAATGCAGAATGATGAAGATGAAAAGAAAACTCTTAATGATCTGGTGAACAAGCTAAGACAAGAAAACACTAAAATGAAGAATGAGATGCAAGATATGACTATGAGATTTTGTAAAGAAACTAAAAATCAGAAGAAGAATGAAGAATACTTAGTTAGAATATTGAATGATGCTGGAAATGAAAACACAAGACTCAGTCATGAAAATGATATGTTGAAGACAAATCTGATGCATACACAAAATGACAGAACTGAACTCATGAGACAAAAAGGAATCTTGGAGAATGAACTGACTATTGCAAGTAAACACAAGGAGAAATTCAAGAAAAGTTCAGAAGAACTTGTTGACATGCTGAAGAATCAGAAACCTAATGGTGATACAAATGGCCTTGGCTTTGAAATTGGTGAAAGCTTTGGCACTGCAAACAATCATGATCATAGTAAACTGGTAAGACAACCTAATGCTTACAAATTTAATGGTAAATGCTTTAACTATAACAAGTATGGTCATAGAGCAAATCAGTGTAGATCTAGAAATTATCAGAACACTAATACACCCACCGGTCAATGTTCTAAATGCAACAAAGTTGGTCATAATTCAGAAAACTACAAAATGAATGTAAGATGCTACGTTTGTGGAAGATTTGGACACCTATCTAATCAATGCAGAACACAAACCGACATAGGATATGGGAAAGCTATTTAGAAAAACAATGTGACCTGTTATGCTTGTAACAAGATTGGACATATTGCAAAATTTTGTAGAAGTAAGGCATCACCGACAAATAACAAAGGTCCTAGTTTGAAAGGTAATGAAAAAGTTGAAGAGGTAAAGCAAGAATTCTCAAAACAATGGGTCAAAAAGTTAGATCAAAATGTTGATGGGAATACTCCTCCACCAGCGGAACAGAGTATCACTCCATCGACAGGAGACTCTTCATCTAACTAAAGGAAAATCCTTTGGGGGTTTAGCAACAAATGAAAAACATGCTATTATTCCCTCGGTTGATGACAAGAAGTTGAATTACTTCTTTACCAATAGATGAGTTAAGTTGTGACTTAATCAACAAGCATTAAATGTGGTAGTTTGAGAAAATAACATTATAAAGAAAGTGTTTTAGCTCTTTTTTCATTCACCGAGCATTCAAATCTTTGAGAGCACGAAAATTCCCGAGCGAAGGCATCCTTAGCGAAGAAGTGAAGCAATTCTTCCAAGAACTCATCCCTAAGGTAGATTGAGGTATTTATAATCATGGCATCCTCCTCTGCTCCTGAATTTATTGCAAACCCTACTATGATTGAGGTTATTAAGCACCCTATACCTGTATTCAAATTGGTTCCCAAAATTGCGAAGAAAGAAGATACCCTAGGTGCATTCTCTAAAATACCCAAGGGAGTAGTCTATGCTGAAGACCCTAGAATATATATACATTGTCATATAGAGGAATTAGGTGATGATGAGATCAAAAACATGTATAGGATTGTGATTTGTGATGAATCTAGAAATGTCAAGTCGGAACACAAGGTAGTAGAAACCCTAGGTTTTGTGGATATTCTTAGCATTCCCGATTTTCCTGAGGATATTATAAGAATTGTGCTAAGCAGAGTCCATGGAGAATTATTTTGGTTGGATTCAATCCATAAGATCACCAAAGAAGCAGTAAAAGCAGTAATAGGGTTACCTTCCACCGGTAGCAGACCTGACAGAACTAAAAGAGTCTCAAATGACATAGTGATGGATCTAACCAGCGGAACATTTGACAAAAGGTCTCTAAGGGTAAATGATGTGAGGGACATCAATGTCAGATTTGTTAGTATGATTTTAGGCTACAAAGTTGCACATACAAATAGGTTGAACTCAGTATCTAGCCTATGTATTAAAATAAAGCGAGATAAGAAAGGAACCTTTAGATTTGGAAATTTACTTGTATGTTTAAAGTTGTAATGTTGTATATTACTAAATAAGTACCCGGTATTGGTAAGAAAGATTTTGGCTTTGATATACCGTTAGGAAAGAAACCATTGGATCTATTAAACAACATGGGAGATAACAGAGAGAAAAACATAAATGAACATTTTCAGGCACTAAAGGCTCGAATGAAGACTAGAATAAGGCTGTCACAGGAAATTGTAGATAAATACCAGAAGGAAATATGCTTTGTAATTAAAAAGGATGAAATTTGGATGGAGGAAGTTGTCCCTAGGACTATCTGGATAATTGAAATGGGCTATGAAATAAATGATAATATCATAGAAAGTTATGCAAAAGCCCTCATTGAAGCACCAAAGGAACCCACTGAGAAAGTCTTTGGAAATGCAGAAACAATTGAAAGTGGAATTCAGTCAAGAAAAAGGGTTAAGAAAGTTGAAGAAACAGTAAGGAAAGGAACTCAACAGGCAAAGGCAATTAAGGAAGATGTTTTGAAACAAACTGGTATCAAGGAAAGTGAGTTGGAAGGACTTCAAACAGAAGCTCATCTTTCACCAGTTGGAACTTCCTCTAAGAGTGATATACCGATGGTATTCAAAAGGGTAGAAAGAAAAAGAAAACCCTCACCTACACCCAGGAAAACAAGACAAAAGCAATAGGCAGTTAGGCCTCCTGTTAAGAAAATGACTCCAAAGATGAAGAAGATAAAACAAGATATTGCTCCACTAGATAAAATTCTTAGTGAAATAACAGAGGATGGAAAGTTGAAAAACATTAGCAAACTGTATAACACACTTTCTGCTGATGACAAAGAAAGCATTGAAAATAGTGTAATTTTACACTTGGATATTTACAAGAAATTTTTGATGGAAATTGTTGATGAAATACCCACTGATCTTTACAGAAGACTTGAAGCTAGAAGGGTAGCTATTGTTGAGCTGGATAAGAAAATAAAAATTGAAAAATTACTTGCAGTGCATCCGGTTAACTCACCAAAAGAAATTGATCAATTAATCAGTGAGGCCAACCGGACTATATTCTCAACCAGTCACTGACATGTAGCACTGATGGCAGGGAGAGTGGATGAAATTTCAGAAGAAACAACAGATGGATGGGACATATTCTTTGTTGCAAAAGAAGAACAGGAAGAACTCAAAAGACCCAAGACTATCAGAGTATATCAAAAAGATAGGGATAAGGGGAAAGGTAAGGTAGGAGGTCTTCCAAACCTTAAAATAACTGATAATATACCCCCACCTCTATCTGATACTCCACCAGTAGAAACCATTAACACACAACCCAATATTTAGAGTATGGAGACTCCTCAAGAGGATACAAATCCCGAGTTTGAAGTTTTGTATACTATGAATATTGACACACAAGAGGTGAACATTGTGGTAGATAAAGAGACCACTGAGGATAAGAAGAAAGATGTGACCACTGAGTCATCGGCTACAGATGTTGAGATTAAAGTCAATGATACTATAAATATAAACACATAAAAAACCCACTCAGATAGAGAAATTGACAGAGGACACCACTGGTAAACCATTAGAAAAACCGGTAGATAAAACTTAAAAACCATCAGGAGAACTGGCAAAGGACAGTGCAGAGGTACAAACTGAGAAACTAGAAGTGGATACAAATACTACATCTGAGAAACCGATAGTTGAGAGCTTAGAAAAACCTTCTGAGACACAGATGGAGAAAGTGGAATAGAAATAGGTTGAGACACAGGTTCAAACCAAGACATTACCACCAACAAAAACTAGAAAAGCCTAAACCTTTGCTAATAGAAATGCAAACACAAACTGACCTACTAGAGGTCGAAACAAGCAAAGTTATTACTACAACCGGCAACATGGAAATTGTGAAAATAGTTGGGCAGACATCTGGTACTTCAATTACTAAATACTAGCCTACAAATATGGCTGAGGTCCTACTAGATTCAATAAAGAAAATCACAGTGTAATGCACAATCCTATAAGGCTATTTTTGACACAATTCCTATTTTTAGATTGATAGCACCAAAGTGCATTTTAGATAATAAAGATTTTTTGGGACAACTAGACACATTGTCTAAATTCATCACTGGCAACATTTTGACAGTTGATCAAATTAAGGAAGACACATTCAAAGAGAGAATGATTAAGGAGAAAGAGAAATTATTTGAGGAAATAGTGAAGAAGAACAAGGAGAAAATCGACACCTTATCACCGGAACTAGGAGAGATAATTTTGGATTGCAAGAAACTATATAGAGATACTTGTAAAACAAATATTCTGACAAAAGAGCTAGACAAAGAAATCAACAAAGCACAAGATAAGATTAACAACATTACTGACAATCTTATAGGCACATCAGATTCATTTTTGGAGATAGAAAAGAAAATTGCAGATCTTGAAGAGAAAATAGAGAATTTAGAAAAGGATAAAGAGAGAATAAAGGATAAGGCAAAGAGCTTAAAATGTAAACTTGGTCCTAAACTAGATTACCTCATTTCTTTGAGAAAAGAAATTTCTGAGGCTCTGGTTCCCGAACTTAAGACACCAGAAGAGAAAATGCACATACTCACCGGTATAGTTCAGAGAACACAAGAGGCATTACATGATAGCAAAAGATTCACCGGTAGTTTAAATTTGGTTTTGGCAGATATTTTCCAGATTGTAACCCACCGGTTATAGGAATCTAGGCAGGAAACACACTCCATTGACAGCAAATGAAAACCTTTGTCATTGATGTCAAAGGGGGAGTAATGGAGATGAGAAAAATGATCAGAAGAAAGGACATCATTTGCTCAGGGGGAGCACTCAATTTTGAAACAACAATTTTTGAGCATAGAGTTTTGGTAAGACAATTTTGGCAAACAAAAATTATGAGTGATTGATGGTGATGATTGGGAAAGATACATCCCAATGATGATGAGTGGATTACAAATAGGGCTTGCAGCAAGGATGGGAAGAAAACCAAGGATGTGATTGGATGATTGGATTAGTATTTGACCTTGGATAGCTAAGGAAGATAGATAGGATTTGCATGAGATGGTAGATTGTAGATCATTTAATAGGCAAAGTATGAAAGATGATAGCAGACATAATATGCAAATTATTGGATAAGGGTTTATGTATGTAGTAGAGCTTAAACCGGTACTGAATTTGGCATAGTAGATGCTAATCTGAAGTAGTACAAGACATTGGATTTGTATAATCCATTTTGTAAGTCAGTGTGACTTCTTTTGTAATCCCACCGAGGTTTTTCCCTCACCGGGTTTCCTCATTAAAATATTGTGTTATGGTGTGTTTCTTATGTTGTGGGTATTATTCTTCTTTGCTGCATTTTTTTTGGTTTACCAATACATAGTTTTGATATGCTCTTCATGTTATAAGTTAAGAAAATTATTATACCGGTCAGATACTGATTCACCCCCCCCTCTCAGTATCTTTGGGAATCCTAATAGGGTATGGCGGGTAGATGAAGATGGAGGAGGAAATGGTGAGATAGCTAGAAGAACTTGCCCCCAAGTTTAGAGAGAAAAAGGATGAGGGGAATTATGCATGATGCCTTTTTGCAATTTTTTCATCATGGTACTTGTCCAAGGCGTTTGTTTGCCAAGTTTTCACCATTGGATGAATTTTTCTCTTTACTTTTTTTTCTTTTGATTTTTTGGAGGGACTTACCAATTTTTGAGAGGAAATTTATGGATGGTAATAAATGAGGATAAATGGATTTTGGAAGATAGGGAGATGGAGGACTCAAGCATCAAGTTCTGTATCAAGGTAATAGAAGCCCATTTGGAGTGATCACTAGATGTTGGTACAAATTTATTAGGAATGAGTGGATTATGCAAAGGCTTGGATTAGATGATTTTTGTGGGGAATGGATGCGGTGGAAGGGATATGGTAGTGGAAAGCATTTGAATGGAATGAGGGAAAGTGAGCGTGATGGGGGATGTTGTTAGGACCAACATTGGCACATTTTATGGAGGAAGTGGGATGAGCTGAGGGGAGATGGATGTAGTATGTGGATATGATGGAGGAATTATGATAGGGAGATTTGGGACATAGGTACCCAAAATAGACTTAGGAGATGGAGGGGGATAATTTTTAGCTGATGGACTAGCAATTTGGATGCCATTGCAAGTTTTTCTTTTGCATGTACTACTTCTTTTTGCTTTGCTTCTTGTTGCTTTGGAATCCACATTTTTTTCGCTTTTGCTTTAGTGGACCTTTATGGCCTTTGGGATTCATTACATTTTTGTATTAGCTTTTGCACTGTTGGAACATGTCTTTTTGAGTGGACATGATCATCTTTATATTGATGTGGATGTTTAGCTTTATGCATTTTTTATTTGGCATCTAAATTGTTGCTAGTGGTGTTGGAAGGAGTGTGCAAAGGCGTAGGAGATGGAGGAATTATGGATGAAGTGATGGATGTAGGATGTTTGATGGAATGTAGGTAGATGTGCCTTTGTTGATCCTAATTAGGAATGAAAGGAGAAGAAGGTTCATGATGGGTAATGGAGATAGTGGATTTGTGTATGGAAGGATGAGTAGGAAAAGATGGAGGATGGGATTTTGGGATATAAGGGCCCAAAATGGATTTAGCATGTGGGGGATATATGAAGGTAAACTTTGGGATATAGGGACCCAAAATGGATTTAGAGGATGAAGAAGGAAAATGGATCATTGTTTTAGCTTTATATGATGGAGGAGGGGGAATGATGATAAATGATTTGGAGGAACGATAGGAAGATGGGATGGTAGGTTTGGAAGCATACTTGGATTTTGCACTAGTTGTACCAACATTTATATTTGAAGCACCTTGGGATATGTAACCAGGACCATGAGATCATGGATGTGCTTTGACATGGATGGGCTCCAAAGTACCTTTCTCATGTAGGCCTAATCCTTTACCTTTATAGTTCTCATTTTATTGAGCATTGTTTCTAAAGTAGGATACTTGTTCTCTGGCTAACAAGATGCGAGTCCTTTATTAGATGGAGGAGAATGGCTGGTGTTTATGTGATGTTCTTTTGTTGCAAGGGAACTACCATGGATGAATGTGAGTGTACCAAGGGGATAGAGTGAAGGTGGTGGGATGGTTTGGATAGGAGGAGATGGAGGCTCAATAGGTGGAGCATATGAGACAGGAGGGTCTTGACTTGGCAGAGGAAATGATAAGGGCTCTTGAGATGGCATAGATGGACTGGTAGGATCTTGATTTGGATCAATAATTTTTTCAACATGGTTTGGAACAAGATCTTGGCATGAGGGGATTGGTGTGGATGGTGTGATGAGAGGTTTTTCAGCTGGGATAGATGAAGTGGATGGAAGGATGGGAGATTCTTCAATTGGAGTTTGGATGGCGATAGGAGTAGGTGATGGGGATTTTGGGTGGATGATATTAATGGATTAAAGGTTTTTAATGGTGTTAGGAAGTGGGAGAGGAATGATAGGTACAAGGGTTGGAAGTGAAATTGGTGGGTTGAGATAAGATGGGGTGAATGAAGGTAGACTAAGGTAGGATGAAGTGGATGGCAAAGGATTGCAATAGGATCAAACAGATGGTGGAGGATTGTGGTAGGATAAAGAGGATGAAGGTGTTTTGGTTATTTGTACATAAGGAACTTGTTGAACCTGAGAGGTGCCAACTTGAAGACATTTTGCCCCAATATAGTTAGGTATAACATTTTGCAATGGGGTATTTTGGTTAGCATCACCTTGTAACTGGTAAATGTTCAACACCATATAAGATGAAGTAGGTTCATCTAAGTAATAGAGTCACCCTCGTGAAACAACAGGTTGTGATGTCGCTCAGGGTTGACATTGTGGGGCACTAACAATTTGTGGCATTGATTGGATGAGTGGGGGCACCGATGATAATGGTATTATGTAATTCATGCCCCCAGTCATAGATTATGTGAAAAATGATGGTGGATTAAGATTAGGTAGAGGATTGAGATAAGATGGAAGATCATAATTGGATGGAAGATTTAGATGAGATGGAGGATTAGAACTGGATGAAAGATTTAGATAAGATGGAGGACTAGAACTAGATGGAAAATTTAGATAAGATGGAGGATTGGAATTAGATGGAGAATTTAGATAAGATGGGAGATTAGAACTAGATGGAGAAGTGAGATAAGATGGAAGATTGGAACCAGATGGAGAATTTAGACAAGATGGAGGACTATGATTAGAGATTGTGTAATTAATTTGGGTATAATGAGATGGTGGATCTAGTTTAGGGATATAAGTGGAAGCCAATAAAGGATGACCAAACTCATCATAATAAAATAATGACATGACTATTAGCTGATGAGTTGGAGAGATGAGAGATGAAAAAGAAAAATAGACCAAAGCTCAGAATAGGATAAGTCTGACTTTGAGGAATTTGGAAAGAGGATGAAGTTTGATGTTCGATTTTGGATGTTTTATTGATGACCTAGGAAGAAGGCAATGATGATGTAAATTAGGAGATGAGGGATGATGATGCATGATAGTGATGACACAAGAATTGAGATGAGGATAAGGTAATGACTTAGCAATTGTGATGACAAAAGTTTGATTATGTAAGTCAAAAAACCTTAGTAGATGATAATGATGACCTCAAATTTGAAATGAGACCAAGATGAAATGATTTGACACTTGACCTAGGTAAACTTTGATAGCATAATGGGACAGCTGATGCAAAATTGATAGATCAAAGGGATGAGTGTTGAAGGACAAGACCAAATTAGGACCTAGGGAAGTGAGATTGTTTGATGTTTTGAATTGATTTTTGACAAAAGATGTTATGACACCAAACATAAAAAACACATAAGTATGAACATGAAAATCAATCATTCACTTCCTAGGATAGTCAAAGACGATGCTTGTTGAATCCTCTAGCCATAAAATACCACATCCAACAGGATAGATAGAAGCTTGGCAGCACTAGCTCCACCCTTGGCACACATTTCTTGGGCATGCCAAGCTTCAAATTTCTAGAGATCTGAGGATCGAGAGAAATTTTCTATCTCCAATTGGGGGGTACATGAGGGGTGTCTTCGACATGCACGTATCACAATGCTTGAGACAACAAGTAGAAGGATTGGGGTCACTATAACATTGGTTCATAGTAATTTTCTGACGGGTCCAATCCAACAACAATTTCACAAAGCAATCCACTTAAGTCTCTAATTGAGATTATTAGTTCAAAGAAGGCCTCCACATATGACTAATTCACTCAACACTTTGGCCATTTGACCAGGTATTTGTATAGCAGCTCGAAAAACACCACTCAAGGTCACACTAGGAGAGATGATATCCCCAACATGCCCCTATTTTGAAACACTCCCTTAAGGTGATGAGGCCCCCAAGAGGTGATTCTCTAATAAAGATAAAAAATGGATGTCATTTACCACCTTTCTCATCACCCAAGTTTTGTGAAGGTGAGGGGAGGTCTAATAGGTGTAACTGTCGGTCTACCCTACGAGTGCACAAGTGTGCCAAACATGAAAGACACAAGATTCATTTTAATCCCCATATAGAAGTTGTTTACTCTAAAAAGTAAACACACTCCTAAGTTACTGTTGGCAACAACAATGAGGGAAAACTGAGAGAGGGGTGAATCAGTTTTCACTAGATCTATAACTTAATCGAAAAAATAGATCTGATAAACTACAACAACAACAAAGATAAGCAGATAAATAGCACAACACACAACACCACTGGAAATCACGCCAAGATCAACAACATGTTGCACCATTAGGAAAACTGCATAACACGAAGAACATCACCGGTTCAACAAAATCACCAAGAACTCGCACAACGATCAATGCAGATCATGAAAAAAAATATGAAAAAATTAGGAAACACTAACAAGAATGTTAGAATCATCAGTAACAACTACACCAACACCACTTATCAAATCTTCATCTATCAACGTCTGAAACTCAAGAAAACTCAAACAACAACAACTATCATGAAGAAAGATAACTTGTAGAGCACTAAATCATGAACCATATAAAATGAAGATACACAAGACCATCCCAAACAATATCCCAAAATCTTAGTACAAGATCTGATCACACCGTAATATACTAGAGGAAACACTAAAATCTGCAAAGCACCGATCAGATAAGAAAATTGTAAAACCTGATCATCTGATATGATCAATTACGTTTCTTGGATCACCAACACTAGTATAGAAGAATATAATAATACTAGAGATACTCCATACACCAAACCATAATCCCAACAAACTAATCTACAATTACCGGAGCAAGCATATGTTGACATCAATGAAAACATTATATCCTAGCAACAACAATGTCTAGCAACTTCCCCCTTTGGCATTGATGGCAATATTTGAATGTGAAAAACAATCAATGCAAATAAAGAAAAAACTCCAATAAACTCCCCCTAAGATCAAGCAAATAAAAGAGTTTTTCACATACATCTCTCCTCCTTTGACAACAATGCCAAAGATCTCAAATCAGATAACCAAACTCTCCTTCATACATAAACAAATCATGGATCTCTCCCACTAAAACACATAACCAGACTACTCCACTAGAGGAGCAACACCAACTCATCATACTACACAAAGAGATAAGACTGTGAGGCCCACCAGATTGATGCAACTCAATGCATCTAGTTCTCATCAAGAGGGGTGGATACCCCTTACTTGTCTCTCAAGTAGATAAATGTATCTGTAGGTAAAGGCTTAGTGAAAATATCATCAATCTATTCCTTTGTAGATACATATTCCAACTTAATTTCCTCTTGACTGACTTTTTCTCTCAAGTAATGATATTTGATTGACACATGTTTAGTCTTTGAATGTTGCACCGAATTATTTGACATGTTATAACACTAGAATTATCATAGTATAGACAATAGGCTTATCATAGATAACTTTGATATCCTTCAACATTTGCTTCATCTAAACCACCTAAGTGTAGCTACCAACAACAACAATGTACTCAGCTTCAACAGTAGATAAGGATATTGAATCTTGTTTCTTACTAGCCCATGAAACCAATTTCTTACCCAAAAAGAAAGCACCACTGGATGTACTCTTTCGGTCATCAATATCACTAGCCCAATCAGCATCAGTGTAAGCACATAACATGAAATCATCATTCCTCGGATACCACAAACTATAATCCGTAGTTCCCTTCAAGTATCTAAATATTCTCTTCACAGCAGTGACATGACTCTCTTTTGGATCAACTTGATATCTAGCAGCCATGCACACAACATGCATAACGTCTGATCTATTCTGATAAGATATAGTAGTCCACTAACCATAGACCTGTACAAGCTCTTATTATCTTTTGGAGATTAATCATTCTTAGATAATTTGTAGCCAGTCACCATAGGATTTCCAACCGGTTTGGAGTCATCTAACCCAAACTTCTTCAGAAATTCCTTCACATATTTAGTTTGAAATATAAAGATACCTTTTCCGGTCTATGAAATCTGCAAACCTAAGAAAAATTTCATCTCACCTATCAGAGACATCTCAAATTCTTTATGCATATCACTGACAAACTTCATGCTCAAGTTATCATCACCTCCAAAGATAATATCATCAACAAAGACTTCAACAATCAAGATGTAATCATTTTCAATCTTAAAATATAGGTTACTATCGACAGTCTCTTTATCAAATTCCAATTTCAACAAATACTTATCCAATCTAGCATACTAGGCCCTAGAGGCTTGTTTCAATCCGTAAAGAGCTTTCTTCAGTTTATATACCATGTCTCCATCATCTGCTAATGAAAACCCATCAGGTTGCTCAATGTAGACTTCTTCCTCAAGATCACCATTCAAAAAGGCAGATTTGACATCCATCTGATATAACTTGAAATCTTTATAAGCAACATGTGCAAGAAACAGTCCAACAACTTCAAGTCTTGCCACTAGAGAAAAAGTCTTCTCATAATCAATTCCTTCTTTATGTGAATATCCTTTACGTATTAATCTTTCTTTATTTCTAACAACTTCACCAACTTCATTCAATTTACTCCTGAATACCCATTTAGTACCAATCACATTCCTATCTTTAGGTCGAGGCACAAGCTCCCATGTGTTATTCTTCTTAATCTGATCTAATTCCTCTTCCATATCTCTCATCCAATTTTCATCTTTACAAGCTTCAACAACATCTTTAGGTTCAACTTTAGAAATCAAACATACCTCTTCAACAACTAGCCTTCTTCTAGTCATCACACCTTTATTTTTATCACCAATAATCTGATTTTCTGAATGATTCAATCTTACATACCTCAGAGTCTTGTGATTGTTTTGATTTTCAGGTTCCTACACTTCTTCACCAGCAACAACAACATCCAGATTAACAGTTTCTACTAGATCATTCTGTTTTGATTCTTTAGTCTGAATAAGATTCAAAACAACATTCTTACCATCATCATATCCACATGTTCTGATCTCTTTCCTAGGGTTCTCATCTACCTTCACATTTACACTTTCCACTATCTTTATCAATCTCTTATTGTAGCACTGGTATACTTTTCTCTTTGTTGAATATCCCAAGAAAATTCCTTCATCACTTCTTGCATTAAACATTCCTATGTCCTCATCTCTCTTGATATAACATTTGCTACCAATTATTCTTGTTCATGAGAACATTCATTCCCTCGGTGCTGCTAAAAAAGAAGGTTTTTTGATAAAGTTGGATGTGGAAAAGGCTTATGATAGATTTAAGTGGGATGTTCTCTTCAAAATCATGGGGGCTTTTGGTTTTGATGATAAGGTAATCAAAATAATCCGAGAATTGATCACTACTCCTATGTTTTCTATCCTGATTAATGGATCTCCTACAAACTTTTTTAAAACTTCCTTTTTACCATATTGGCTGAAAGTATGAGTAGATTGATTCATAAGTTGAAACAAAGAAAAACTATCAAATTTTTTCAACCTTCCTCCGCTAATGTTTTTTGCACTCATCAACAGTTTGTTGATGACACTATCCTCATGGGATATTCTTCAGTCAAGGAGGCTGATGCCTTCAAAACAACTCTTAACTCCTATGCTTTAAGGCTACTGGTCAGCAAGTCATTTGGGACAAATCAGCTATGTACTTCCTCAATACTTCGGTCACAAGACAACAAAAAATTGCTAAAATTATTGGGTGCAAAGCAGAAATGCTCCCTTCGACCTATCTGAGCCTTCCTTTGGGGTTAGCTCCCCCAAATTCCTTCTGGAATATGCTTATTGATAAAATTAATAAAAGACTTGCTGGATGGAAAGGCTCAATGTTATCTCAGGTTGGGAAAATGCAGCTCCTTCAAGCTACTCTTCAAAATCTCCCTGTTTATGCACTCAGTCTGTTTGGTATCCCGGTTAAATTTGCTGAAGCTATGGAAAGAATCCAGAAGAGATTTTTATGGCCAGGAGTGGAAGAAAAAAAGAGAATACCCTTGGTTTCCTGGGATAAAGTGTGTAGACCAAAGAACAAAGGAGGGCTGGGGATTAAAGCTCTAAAAACCTTTAACAAAGCTCTTCTTGCTAAACAATTATGGAGAGCCTATGATACTAAGAAAGGTTGGAATCAAATTTGGTTTGAAAAATACATTCAGAATCAGACTATCCAAGGGATCCTTAACTCTGAAGATATCCCTACTCGATCCTTCATCTGGAATAGTATTACCAAATCCATAAAAGTGGCAAAAGCTGGGGCTGGATGGGTCCTTGGAAAAGGTGACAGAATAAGGTTTTGGGAAGACCCCTAGATGAAGAATGAAGCCCTTTATGATCAAAACAATAGTCAAATTATTAAGGAGTGTAAAAGGAGGTTTGGGCTTATGGTATGTGACTACTGGAAGAAGGACAAGTGGGTTAGGCTTGATGACATCCATTCTAGATTTTCCTCTCCCCAAAAGGAGTTGCTGTCCTTTTCCCCTAACAAAGGCTATGATGATGTTTTCCTCTGGAAAAGTGATCCTAAAGGTGAATTTATGGTTGCCTCTGCCTATAAAAACACCTTTTCTCAAACCAACAATCCCATTTGGAGTAAAGTTTGGAACAACATTCTGATCCCTAAAGTCAACATTTTCTTTTGGCTTGCTTCTCGTAATAACACCCTTACTCTTGACAATTTAATCCGAAGAGGTTTCAAACTCCCTAATAGATGTGAGCTATGCTAGAAGGAGGGGGAATCAATTGATCATCTCTTTTTTCATTGCTCCTTTACCTAGGATATTTGGTGCAAAATGTGGGAAAAATGGAAAGTTAATTGGGTCATGAACAAGAGCATCAAGGATATTATCTGGCAATGGAATTTTCCAACCAAATGCCAAATCATCAAGAACCTTTGGTCTTTGAACCTCCCCATGATCTGCTAGGGCATTTGGAAAGAAAGGAATAATAGGATATTTAGTGAAGCTAAGTGTAATACTTAGGTGGTCTTTGAAAAAATATGCAGGGCTATAAAGGAGAACATCAACATTTCTCACAAGAATAATCAACAATGGTCTATTACTGATATGAATGATATGGAAAGAGACATCCTTACTGAATGGAACCTAATGCATAAGGTCTATAGATCATAAAATAAGAATAAGAGAGATAACATTGTATGGCAATTTCCTGAATATGACTGGATAAAGGTTAATTTTGATGGGGCTGCTAAAGGGAACCCTGGAAAGGCTGGCGGAGGAGGAGTTATTAGAAATGCTCAAGGAATTTGCATTGTTGCTTTTGCTTCTCCTTTTGGGGTCCAAAATAACCATGTGGCTGAAGCTCTGGCAATGCTAAAGAGCCTCCAACTAGCTCAGGAATTCAAATTCAAAAAAAATTGGCTCGAAGGGGACTCTTCAAACATCATACAAGCCCTCAAAGGTACAAGCTCTGTTTCCTGGAATATTACCAATTTAATTAAAAATGCTAAAGATATTCTAAATAACTATGTTAGCATAAGGATAACTCATACCTTTAGAGAGGGAAATAAGGTTGCGGATATCCTAGCCAATGAAGGGGTCAATTTGGAGAAGGATGTCAAATAAATTGGGGAAACTCACATCAAACGAGAGGTTAAAGAGAAATTATACTTTGATCACATCAATGGGTCAAGTTAATCTCATGATTAATTTCTGGGGAACGAGTTCCAAAGACAAATTTTGGGGGCGGATTAACTGTCAGATTATGAGTGTTTTTCGGCATCATATCCAAGATCATATGTGTGTGAAAGATTATAGTAATAATAGCTGGGTTTGTGTGGGCATAAGCAACAATTTCAAAACTATGAAAGAGTCTTTACACGGGAAGCCTAGAAATAACAATTTTTTAGAGTTTTATTTACAGATTGAGAACTACAATAATGGGTATCTTTACTTGGAGCTCAGAATGGGCGGTAACCTAAATAGGAATGAGCCTCCAAGATGCGAGAATTGGAAGAGTGAAAGAAAGGTTTGGAGAAGGCTCCACAGACATGGCTTCACTGACTATATGGAAAAGCTTCATGGAAGCAGAAACTCTGTGTCTTACGGTTTTACTAAAAGCTGGAGTAACAACAGAGCCACCCTGTTTGGGGAGATTTGGCAAATCAATGAAAACTTGATAGCAGAGGTCATGGGGCTCAAGACGAAGGGGACTAAATTCTACAGGGATCAGAAGTATGCAGCTGAGGCTTTCAAAAATTTCCCGAAGATGGAGGATGAGAAGGGAAAGCTTACGAAGAAGGACAACATCTCCTACTACACTCCCCAACATGTAAAGCCTTTCTGGCAAAAAGTTCTTAGGGCTTTAATGGAATAGTTGACTATGGATGGTAGATTTACAAAAATTTATAACTATCATTTCGCTATCCTGAACCATTTCCATCATGGGGCTAAAATATCCATGCCCTTCTATTTAGCATCCTTTCTAAATGAGAGCCTTGCAGACTATGCTAAAAAGCCTAATTCCTATCCTTTAGCCCACTAGGGGCTCATTCTGCTAATATATGAACATATTAAGGATAAGGCTAGGGAAACCAAGGATGATCCTTTGATCATTAACGCTCATATATTTGAGAGTTGTAAAGACTCTGACTCGAATGGGGATCAGCTCAGTACCCCTACCCATAAAAAAAGGAAAGTTGAAACAGAGCATGAAGAAAAGGAGGCGCATTGTGATGAAGAAGAGGAAAAGGATAAGGACATTGACACTGAAATAGAGCCAAACAAGGATGAGAACTATGGTGAAGGGGAGGAAGGGGGTAATTCTAAGAACCCTCACTCTAACCCTAAGGGTTTGGAAAGTGAGAATGAGGCTCTGAATCCTAAGGAGTATGACAACCCTAATGTTGAGGAGACTGAATAGAGAAAGGACTCTGTGGACACCATCTTGGACACTGCCCACAACTGCACTCTTGAATTCTTCAATTTCTAGAAATGGGTTGTTGAAAACATAACTAGTATGCAGGGTAAGCAAAGGGAGCTGGAAGATAAGATCAATAAGCTGATTAAGATGTCTGACTCTGGGAAACAGAATGAGGATACGGAAAATAGTGAAGCGGAGGAGGAAATGGAGATGGAGGACTGGCTGGAGAAAGATCTGATTAAAGGGGACCTGAAACATTTGGAGGATGTTATTAGAACTATGAAAGAGCAGGTGGAGGAGGACAGAGACAACGTCAACACTTGGATTGCCCGTAATGAGAAGGCTTTGAAAAGCCTTATGAACCATAGCCTCTAGGTCCTTAAAGTTTCTTCCCAGAACATGAATGCACTGGTGGATCATTTGGAAAAGAGAAATCAGGATAAGAACCTGGTAATTATAGAAGATGCTCCAACTTCCAACCCTACCCACTAGAACCCTAGGTGTAGAACTAGGCAGACCACTATTGAGAAGGACACCAAAATGAAAGAGAGTCAGATTGGATAGGAAAACAATGACTTGAGGGAAGCAGCCAAGGTGATGATGCTCTTCGTACAAAATGCTGAGGAAACTATGAAGATTTTTTAATATCTTGTTATGCTGGGCTTGGGGTCAATTTCTTGCTGGCCTCTTGCTGTCCTTTTCTCTGCTACTGGTTTTTTTGCTGGTCCTTTGCAGCTGTCTTGTTTTGTTTCCTTCTTGAATATCTTTTGAATGTAATTGGGTTTCGAGTCCCTTAAAACCTGTTTTTACTTAATCAAAAACATTTTCTACCAAATACTTTGAAATATCTCATAGTAGGAACATGACCAAACCATAACTCATAAGGAGTCTTACCAGTATCACCTTTAATATGAACTCGGTTGAATGTGTAAACATCAATGCTAATATCTTCTCTCCAATAGATCTTTGAAACATTTTCTTCAATCAACATAGTTCTTGCAACATCCAAAACAATCATGTTCTTGCATTCAACAATTTCATTTTGCTGAGGGGTTCTAGGAGCAAATAATTGTCTTCTAATCCCATGCTTCTCATAGAATGAATCAATCTCACTGGAACAAAATTATCCACCTCTGTTAGATCTCAAACATTTCACCTTCAATCCTAACTCATTCTCAACCTTTTCTTTGAATATCTCAAACTTGTCTAATGCTTCAGTTTTTTCTTCAAAAAGACAACCCACACCATCCTGGAATAATCATGAATTAGCAACATAAAATATTTATCTCCCTACACACTTCTAACATTTGTAGGTCCACATAGGTCAGTATGCACAAGATCTAGCAATCCATTAGATGTATACTGCTTGCTCTTGAAAATAATTCATGTTTGCTTACCCAATTGACATTCCTTACATACCAAATTAGTAGGCTTAACAATCTTAGATAGATCTCTAATAGCTTGAATAGAACTAATCTTAATCATTGAATCAAAGTTAACATGACACATTCTCCTATGCCACAACCAACTTTCATCAATCTAAGCAATCAAACAACTTTTCTCACCAACATTCAAATGAAAGATATTACCTTTAGTCTTAGTTTGAGATGCAATCTCTATACTAGAGGCATTTAGGATCTTACATTTACCATTCTTGAATTTTAAATCATAACCTTTGTCAACCATATATCCAACACTCAAAAGATTATTCTCAAAACCTTCAACATACAGAACATCATCAGTATTATGCTTACCATCAAAAGAAATAAAAGCTCTACCATGGATCACACAGGATTTGTCATCTCCAAATCTCACTATTCCACCATCATATCTTTCCATACCTACAAATTTACTTTTATCACCAGTCATATGTTGTGAACAACCACTATCAATCACCCGTTCATCTTTCTCTTCAACTTTAGTAGCTAATGATTTCTCCTCAATAGTGTAGCTAGTGGGATCAACAGGTACCGGTCCATCTTCTTTAATGGCAAGAAACACAACTTCTTCTCCTTCTGATTCTTCATCTGTAACACCTTCGTCACCAGCATAATAGCAGTTTTGATTCCTATACATCTGGTTAGAGTTGTAAGGCTTATCATATATCTCATGGTTCTCATATCTATCATTTATGTCATGCTTATCAAAATTATCATGCCTGTCATATTTAGTCATTCTCCATGGGTATCTAGAAGCAAAATGTCCTACTTTATTGCAAGAGAAACATTTCAAGGGCAATTTTCCATCATACTTACCAGCTCCTTTAGGTAATCTCCGGGCAATCAATGCTTCAAGCTCATCCAATTCTCTTTCTTTCTCTTCCATCTCTTTCCTTTCTCTTTCATATCTGGATATTTTGCATTCTTTAGGTTCATACTTTTGCTTCCCAGATACAAATGCTCTAAATGTTGTCTCAGAATTTCCACGTGACTCACCAAATTTGCTTAGCTCAAATGCAACAATCTTTCCAACATATCTCTTGTCACTGTAGTTACACTTCAGATCTCATCAATAGTAGCTACCTTATGTTTATAAGTAGAAGGCAAAGATCTCAACACCTTAGCAACAATTTCATCTTCTTCAAGGGTTCCACTAGCACATCTGATACCTAGGACAAGATCATTCACATTGGCCATAAAGGTATTTATGTTCTTATCTTCTCCCATCTTCAACATCTCATATTTCCCTTTCAAACTTTGCAATTTAGCAACTTTCCCTTCTTTATCTCCTTCATACAGGGTCTCAAGCTTCTCCCAGATCTCATGTGCAGTTTGAAGTCCCATTACATTTTTCATTTTTGAATAAATCAGGGCACTCAACAATGCTTCCTTCACTCTAATGTTATGTTCAACTTCCTTGATCTCATCAACAGTAACAGGTCCATTCAGAGGAGAAAAATAGGCATTCTTTGTAATCTTCCAGTAATCTTCTTTGAGACATCTGAAGTGCGCTTCCATCTGGTTCTTCCATATAGAATTGTTACTACCATCAAATCTTAGACTCTCCTTCTAAAAGATAAGCAACAACAATGAGGGAAAACTGAGAGGGGTGGGGGGGTAAATTAGTTTTCACTGGATCTACTAGCTTAATCACAAAAATAGATATGATAAACTGCAACAACAACAAATATAAGCATATAAATAGGACAATACACAACACCACCGAAAATCATGCCAAGATCAACCGCAACACATTGCACCACTAGGAAAACCGCATAACACAAAGAACATCACCGGTTCAACAAAATCACCAAGAACTCACACAACGATCAATGCAGATCATCAAAAAAAATAGGACACAATTAGGAAACACCAGCAAGCACATTAGAATCATTAGTAATAGTTGCACCAACACCACTTATCAAATTTTCATTTGTCAACGCCTGAAACTCAAGAACACTTGAACAACAACAACTGTCACGAAGAAAGATAACTTATGGGGCACCAAACCATGAACCATCTAAAATGAAGATACACAAGACCATCCCAGAGAATATCCCAAAATATTAGTACAAGATCTGATCACACTAGAATATACTGGAGGAAATACTGAACTTTGCAAAGCATTGATCAGATGAAAAAACTGCTAAACCGGATCATCTAATATGATCAATTAAGCTTCCTGGATCACCAACACCAATATAAAAGAATATAATGATACTAAAGATACTCCATACACCAAACCATAATCCCAACAAACCAATCAACAATTACCAGAGCAAGAATATGTTGATATCAATGACAACATATCCTAGCAACATCAATGTCCAATAGTTACCCCTCCAAAATAAACCGTTAGAAATTTTCAGATTTGTCTTTGACCACTCGAAACACCCCTCCAAGCAAAATGATTAGAAGTTTCAATGTAAGGATTTGGTTATCGAAACGTCTCTGTTATCCTTGCCACATGCTGTAGACAAACCATTAGTAGCATAAGTCAAAATTACATCATTTTTTTTTTTAATTTTCTAAAATTAGAAAACTTGCTAAAAATGGAAACCTGCCAAATTTATAAACATGCTAAAAATAGAAACCTACTAAAAATAGCAATGTGCTAAAAATAGAAACCTACTAAAAATAGAAACATGCCATATTTAGAAATATGCTAAAAATGGCAACCTGCTAAAAATGAAAACCTGCTAAAACTAGAAACCTACCAGATTTAGAAACTTGCTAAAAATGGCAACCCGCTAAAAATGAAAAACCTATTAAAAATAGAAACTTGCTAGATTTAGAAACCTGCTAAAAATGGTAACTTGCTAATAATGGAAACTTGCTAAAAATAACAACTTGCTAAAATTGGAAACCTACTAAAAATATAAACTTGCTAAAAATATAAACCTGCTAGATTTAGAAACCTACTAAAAATGGAAACCTGCGAGATTTAGAAACCTCCTCAAAATGACAACCTACTAAAAATGGAAACCTACTAAAAATAGCAACCTGCTAAAACTAAAACCTACTAAAAAAAGCAACTTGCTAAAAATTTAAAGTTGTCAAATTTAGAAACCTGCCATATTTAGAAACCAGCTAGAAATGGAAACCTGACAGATTTAGAAACTTGCTAAAAATGGCAACCTGCAAATATGATTACATCAACCCGTGAAGTGGGTCCCATCGAGTGTGCCAGAAAATGTGTGAGGGAAAATTGCGCTCGAATATGAGAGATTGAAATACGTGTGCTGACAATCAAGCAAACACAATTATCTCAAACACCTTGAGATTAGGATGTTGAAAAGAAACCAAATGAAGCATAAAGACGTAAACAAGAGAATGCAAACTCCATTTTCAATCTTTGATTTGATTATCCCATGGTAACATGTGTTCTCTTTGATGCAAAAACTGCTCGATATAGCTCCACAATGTGTTTATGGTGATTGGATTAAAGATATGAGGATTGGATGGTATGAAGTGGGGATGAAATTGGGCATTATGACAATATGGATGTGCTAATTGTGGGAGAAATCCTGCATTATAACAATGTATTGTATGAAAGGTGGATGATTTGAATGAAAAAGAGGGGGTTTAAATAGGATTTGATGAGGAGATGAAGGGCTTTGGAAATGAGACACTTGACTTCAAAGAGGACAAGTGTCAAGCCATGTGGAATAAAATTCCACACTTGTCCTCAAAGAGGACAAATGGCTCAAGAGGGAATGACAAGTGTCGAAAAGAGAGACACGTGTCTTGGGGAAGGATGACATGTGTCCTCAAGGACACGTCTCTTTTGGGAGGAAGCCACCCAAAATAGGCTTTAATTTCCTAAAATTAAGGAAATTAGGGAATATGTGTGTGCACACACATGCGAGGGGAGGTTAGGATAAGGTTAGTTTGGAGAGATAGGGATGGTTAGAACCCAAGGTTTAGATTGGAGGTTAGGCTAGAAGGAGGTTAGTTAGGTAGTTAGAAGTTAGGAGACATGTGATCAAAAGGGAGTATTAATTCAAATAAGAGGGATGAAAAGAGGAATTAATTAATTTGATTAATTAATTCATGGATTGGAAAGGGAGGAATTAATTAATTGAATTAATTAATTCAAGGCATTGGAAAGGGGGGAATTAATTAATTAGATTAATTAATTCAAGGGATTGGAAGGGGAGTAATAATTAATTAGATTAATTAATTCAAGGGATTGGAAGGGGAGAATTAATTAGTTATATTAATTAATTCAAGGGATTGGTTTAATTAATTTAGATATTTAATTAATTAAATGGCTAAAGGAAATAAATTTGACTAAATTGATTAGCCAAATTTAAGTGTCTACACACACATTTATGTCTTTCTCACCCTTGCCTAGGTGTTACAAAATCAAGATTACATTTTTTGATTACAACATGCAATTGTGTTATTTCATCCTTCTCTTACATTTTGAAACTACAAGCTATTTATTTTTCAGTTTTCTCTATAAACCAATGATATCGATGGATGCAAAAGTTTCTATTATTTTAAATAGCTTATTAACAATTTTTTGAAATGTTTCCCAAGTATTCTTATTGGCTATGATATAATGTATTCATTGCTTAAAATAAAATTATTTCATGATATTAATTCAAAGACCAATTACCATGTTTTATCATTATTCATGTAATCATATTCACATGCAATTCTTCCTTCATAAATATGTATGCATATGTATATCAATATATACTTATGCATACATATGTATGCAGTAAGTTAGATTGATGTATTCCAAATATAGTCATTCATGGACAACATAATTGTATGATTATAAGTATGTGTGTGTTTCCACATCATTGTACATGGACAAAAATCAAAATATGTAATGCAATACCATTTTAAATTAAATATTCAGTAATAATTAATATTAATTAAGAAAAATATTTATTATTGCATTATTTAAATAACTCAAAAATAATGGGATGCTACAATGGAAAACAATGTTTATGAAGATAAGGAGGAGGCAAAAAAGGACTACATAAATATTGTAACATAGGCAATAATAATGAAGAGGAGGTTAACGTTGAAGAGGAAAATGTTAATGTAGAGTATGAGATAGAGACTGGTCAAGAAGAAGAAGATTTAAACAAAGAAGAGGAAATGTTGGGAAAAGGGATTGAAGTTGAGAATAATAAGGCCACTAATGAAGAGCTCAAAGTTGAAAACCTTCATTTTTTTATAGGTAATCTAGAATCCAAGGTAGAATCGACAAAAAAGTGGGAAACATCAAAAGGATAAAGAACTCCCCTGGAATTATAATCTGTTACAAATAGTATAATGTAAAAAGCATTCTTGGGAATTATTTTTGGATAGTCCAAGATGAAAACAAAAAAAAAAGCAGAGGAAGAAATAAAACAAGACTTCAAATGTCAAAGACTCTACTAAACGAAAAAAACAATAAGCCCAAAGGTGGATGGAGGAACTCACTTGATGTTTTGATAGAGAAATAGAACCTTATCAATGTTTCTAAGGAATGATGGTTTATTTTCTTTTTTTGTTGTTTTGTTGTTCTCAGGTCTGCATGAATATTTTTGTCTATATGTCTTGTGTGCCTCTCCTGATGATACTTTATTAGTCTATTCTTAAGGTCTACTTGCCTCCCTTTAATTTTAGTTGGTAGTCCTAGCCTAAATGCCAATTTTTAAGTTTGGTCTAGGTTATTCGACCTTGTTATGTTGTTTTTCTAATGAATTTCAGGATGGAACCCCTCTCCCTACTTATATAATAGAAACATTATTTTCCTAACAAGAATCCCTCTAAAATAGGGCATTCCAAATTTTCTATGTATATCCACCTTGATAAAAAATTACAATAAACCTTAAATGTGTGAGATTCTACGAGAAGTGAGAATCGAGCCAAGATCTGATGTCGGTCGTAGATCACATGCAACTCCTCACACAATAGATGATCGAAGATCAAAATAGCTGAATGAAGATAATTTCAATATGAGAGAGAAATAGAGACAAAGAGGAGAATTTGGAGAAGACTCTCACCGAGCTATCACTCCACTTACTTGACTAGTGAAGGTGAGAGTACAGTGCTTATTATATAGAAAAATATAAGCATATACATCCAAGGGGTGCATTAACTCCTATTCACCATAAAAAGTGGGAGGTTTTACCTTCTTGGTAAATGCCAAAACATGTGGCATAACCTCCTTACATGAAGACAAAAAAGGAGTTGAGAAAGTTGGCACATAAGGCCAAAAGAGGGTGTGAAACCCAACTACCCCATAACCCACTTAGGAAATGACAAAATAGTGGTTATGAGAGGTAGCACAACAAGCCAAAAGAGGGCATGTAACTCAACTACAAATGTGAGGTGGAGAGTTACACATGTAGCTGAAGTATTTCACCATGTGTCCTCATATAAACCACTCCTATTAACGTATGCAAGCTTAAATAATATATGTGTAGGAAAAATAAATACCCCCTAACATAAGGAAAATAAAAAACCTACACTAACACCGCCCCCTTAAGCATAGCTTAGGTGGGTGAAAATATGGGTCTTGGCAAATGCAACCATGTTAGGTACCCATGTACATAGATAGCCCCCCCAAAAGAAGAATCCCCCCATAAGAGAAATAGCCCCCCCCTAAATAAGGAGAGAAAGAAAGGAGGACTAAGAAGTCCCTCTTGAAGTAGACACCTGTCGTATCCCGAGCAGAGATAGAAAATGAAGGAACTTGATTTCGGTGAAGGGTTTGGTGAAGATGTCCATAGTTTGCTCCGTTGTAGAACAATACTTAAGATCAATGATGCCTTCCTGAATGAGCTCCCGAATATAGTGCATATGTATCTCAATGTGTTTCATCCTCTGGTGATGAACTAGATTTCTTGAGATCTGTATAGCACTTCGATTATCACAAAAGATGATAGTAGGCTTCCTAACTGGAATACCAAACTCAGTGAGAATATTCTGAAGCCAAATAGCCTTAGTGGTGGCATTAATTGCCCCTCGATACTCAGCCTCTATTGATGAAAGAGCAATTGTAGACTACTTCTTACTTGACCAACAAACTAGACTAGAACCAAGTGAGAAGCAATACCCTAAAGTGGATTTGAGATCCTGAGAATCATCTGCCCAATCTAAATCTGTATATCCCACCAAGTCAATATCCATGCCTGCTGCATACTGAATTCCATACTTGGGTTGTCCAAGGAAGATGCCTGAAGAAGATTGAGTAATCTCAGTTCCCAAGAAGTAATGTAGAAGACCCAAGTCTGTCATCAGAAATCTATCATGTAGAGCAGTTTTCACTACCTTGATGGTGGATGAGTGACTCCCTGTGATCAACAAGTCATCAACATAGAGAACTAGAAATGTGAGAGTATCATCTTGGTGCAGAATGTAGACGTTCGGATCAGAATGACATCGAGTAAAACCAACTATCAGAAGGAAGGAGACCATCTTGCAATACCAAGCTCGAGGAGCTTGTTTGAGGCCATAGAGAGACTTTCGAAGTTGACACACAAGTGAAGGATCTTGAACAAACCCTTGTGGCTACTCCATGTAGATTTCCTCCTGAAGGTCACCATGAAGAAATGCACTCTTGACATCCATCTGATGAACTTCCCAATGATGGGTTGTAGTAATATCAAGGACAAGCTAGATGGAATTCATCTTAGCAACAGGAGCAAAAGTATCAGAGTAATCAACCCCTGGAACTTGGGAAAAGCCTTTTTCTACCAAGCAAGCCTTATACTTATCAACCGACCCATCTGCTGCAAATTTTATTTGATAGATCCACTTGAATTGAACAAGTTTCCTTCCCTTAGGAAGAGGAACTAAATCCCATGTGTGATTCCTTTCCAAGGAATTAAACTCTTCTTGCATTGCAGCATCCCATTTAGGAACACCTGTAGCTTCTCGAAAAGACTGTGGATCAGAAGCTGAAGTAATGAGGAGATGTGGAGCTTGCTGAAATTGTGACCTGGTTCTTCTAGAATCTGATGGATCACCAAGCCAATCTCTTACTGACTCAAAAGTTTGTCGAGCCCAAAGAGGCACTGAAGCTAGAGAGTCTGGGGGAGAATCATCAACCTCTGAAGGATGACTATGAGAAGAATGTGAATCCTCACCATCACTATCACCATCTGAAGTGGAGGAAGAAGACTCCTCAATAGGATTAGGAGGATTAAGATCCTTAGAAGAATTGTCATCATCATGCAATGTCTCCAATGTGATAGTGGATGGAGAAGTGCTATGAGAAGAAATAGAAGAACTCTCCTCAAAATGAACACTCCTCTCAATGAACAACTCATGTGTAGAGGGATGGAGAAGTCTATACCCTTTGACATCATCTGGATACCCAACAAATATGCAAGGCTTTCTCTGCGGATCCATAGCCTTGCATTTCTTTGCTGGAATGTGGGCCCATGCAAGAGAACCAAACACTCTGAAATGCTTAACTGTAGGTTTTCGACCGGTCCAAGCTTGAAAAGGAGTTACCCCCTTCACAACTTTATGAGGAACTCAATTCTAGATGTAACATGCACAATTGATGGCCTCTACCCAATACTAAGGTGCCAAAGACTTGGAGTGAATCATACAATTTTCCATCTCCTTCAAGGACCTATTCTTCCATTCCGCGACACCATTCTGCTAAGGACTATATGGAACTGTGTGTTGCATGTTGATACCTTCTAAAGCACAAAATTGTTCAAACTGATTATTAACATATTCACCCCCATTATCTGTACGCAGAATCTTGATGAACTTCACAGATTGTTTCTCTACAAAAGCTTTGAAATCTAGAAAATTCTCAAATACCTTAGACTTTTGTTTGAGAAAGTAAACCCATGTAAATCTAGAAAAGTCATCAATAAGTGTTAAGACATATCTAGCCCTGCTGAAAGATGGTTGTGGAAATGGTCCTACCAAGTCACTATGTACCAACTCCAATAGCCGTGGAGCTCTCCATGCTTTGCCTTTATCATACTTCTCCTCAGGATGCTTACCAAGAATACATCCCTAGCAAACTCCATCAGAAAATTGAATAGAAGGCAACCCTGAAACCATGTCCTGTTGACTGAGTTGTTGCAAGTAATGATAGTTCAAGTGGCCAAATCATTGATGCCACAAACAACTAATCTCATCTACATGAGTGAGTAAAATTGTCGAAGGAGAGTCAGGAACAAAGTGAGAAAATTGATATAATCTAGATTGATGATTTTCGTTTCCCACAACAATAGTAGACCCATTATGCATTTCACTGATTACCACTGTATCTGGTGTGAACTCAACTCGCTTGCTATAACTAGTGTGAGTGATCTGATAAACAGATAGGAGAATAGTTGATAAAGATGGAACACAAAGGACATCCTTAAATGTTCCTTCGCCCACATCAACAGACCCTCTCCCATGCACTTCAACAGGAGTGTCATCACCCATTAGTATGGAAGGCATAGAACATGGCTCTAAAGAGGTGAAATCATCTTTTGAAGAAGCCATGTGGTGTGAAGCACCCGAGTCAATTATCCAAGAATTGGGTTGTGAAGCAACAAAAACTAGGGCCTTACCCTTTCCTTTCCCTTTACTCTTAGTTGTATCCTTAGAAGATCCTTCTGATGAACTCTGTTTGACTGAATCAGGCACCTTGATATTATTCTTTTCAAGAAGATTTGAAAGGTGATCAATTTGTTTCTTTAAACACTTATGTTCATCATGACCAGGCCTCTTACAATAAGAACACTTGGCCTTATCCTTCTTAGGTTGTTCACCTCTTGATGAAGAGGTCTAATTATCTGCTTTTGAAGTAGCAAATTTCTGATCTTTTTTCTTCTCTCGTTGGTTCTTTTGTTTCTTATCTTGCTTACTAGACCGTTTTTGTTATTTTGTGCCTTGATTTACAACTAAGGCATGTGACTTAGAGGGTTTTATTGTACCCATTTGAACCAATTTGTCTTGCTCCCTAGTGAGTTCTACAACAAATTCATCTAGAGAAGACATTTTGAATGTGGTACCTAGGGCACATTTTGTAGCATAGAATGCAGAAACAAACACTGAATAGTTAGGACCAAGCTTAGAAAGAATACTCAAGATCAGTTGCTTATCATCTTTCTTAGTTCCACACTGTTCCAACTGCAATCTTACAGACTTAAGTTTAGTGAAGAAGTCTTGTATCTAGTATCAAAAGTGGTTGGATTCAACCCTATGAGTTCATTCTCTAACTGATGACCTCTTAGCTCATCTTGCTTACCAAAGAGGTTTTCCAAAGTGGTCCACACTGCATTTGGTGTAGTGGCAGATTCAATGTGAAAAAGAAGGTCTAGAGAGACTGACATACATAGAGTACCAAAAGCTTCATCACATTTATTAAACCATTTAATCTTTTTTGCAGCATCTTGAGGTTCAATTTCAAGTCCCATAGTAACATGATGATATCCATGTCTTTTCAGATATATTATCATCTTAGATTTCCATTCAAAATAATTATATGGTGTTAAAAGTGGAACTATAGATGCATCCATGATAGTAGAAAAGAAGATTGCAAAGAATCAGGAAAAGTGCAAGAAAGAAGGCATAAGAGACACCCCCCCTTTTCACTAGTCTTAGAAATCACCCCCCCCAAATATTACAAGGTTGACACTTTATAATTAGTGCATTTACAAGGATTTTTATCAGATTACAATTCTTTTAAGAAAACAATAGAGATTTTAAATACAAATAATTTGAGACAAGATATGAAACAAATTAGCCTTATAACTGCTTAATTTATCTCAATACCTTTCCAACAACTATTAGTTTTTTAAAAACAAAGTTGTGAGGAGAAAGATATGACTAGTTGAAGAGAAAATGAAGCAACTGATACAACCTTTGATATATGATAGATAAAGGAAAAAAAATTTCAATTAGACCTACAATAATGGAGAGTGCTCATTTCCAGCTTTCCATCAAGTATTTGTTTGCAAAAATCTGACACCCGAGGCAAAAGTTATGCAACTTTTAAGAAATGTTGCTGAATTTCCCTGATAGAAAAACGTCTTACGCCCTATTCAAGCTCAATTTCTACAAAATTTATTAATTTTCTAAAAATACCATCCAAAACCCAGAAATTGTTTTTCATTAAAGTGAACAAAAGTTGGAACACTAAAGCCAAAATGAAAATAGCTCCAGTAAAAAAAAAATTACTCTGATTTTTTACTGTGTCCTTCAAACTTTGATTTTGGTGAAGTAAAAGTCACTTTTGACTTTGTCAAGCCTTATGGATACTCTGGAAATTTTTATTAAACTTCCAATATTACTACAAAGCTGCAGTCACCCAGATCTTACAAGAACACATACATGTAAACCAGATTTAACTAGAAGCTATTTTCCTTTAAACTGTTCTGATTTTCCAGATCACACAAGAATGCAGGAGAAGAGCATACTTAGTTTTTAAGGAAAATATTAGCTATATAAAAGTCTCAAATCCCTCAAATAAAAAAAACAAAAACAATGAGTTATACCAGACAATAAGCTCTGATACCATGTGAGATTCTGCGAGAAGCAAGAATCGAGCCAAGATCTGATGTCGGTCGTAGATCACATGCAACTCCTCACACAACGGATGATCAAAGATCAAAATAGTTGAATGAAGATAATTTCATATGAGAGAGAAATAGAGACAAAGAGGAGAATTTGGAGAAGACTCTTACCGAGCTATCACTCCACTTACTTGACTAGTGAAGGTGAGAGTATAGTGCTTATTATATAGAAAAATATAAGCATATACATCCAAGGGGTGCATTAACTCCTATTCCCCATAAAAAGTGGGAGGTTTTACCTTCTTGGTAAATGCCAAAATATGTGGCATAACCTCCTTACATGAAGACAAAAAAGGAGTTGAGAAAGTTGGCACATAAGGCCAAAAGAGGGTGTGAAACCCAACTACCCCATAACCCACTTAGGAAATGACAAAATAGTGGTTATGAGAGGTGGCACAACAAGCCAAAAGAGGGTGTGTAACTCAACTACCCATGTGAGGTGGAGAGTTATACATGTAGCTGAAGTATTTCGCCATGTATCCTCATATAAACCACTCCTATTAACCTAAGCAAGCTTAAATAATATATGTGTAGGAAAAATAAATACCCCCTAACATAAGGAAAATAAAAAACCTACACTAACAAAATGCATTGACTATTCGTAAATATGCCACCTCTAGATTCCAATGCTCCATTTCCATCTGAGACAAAAGTAAATAATAATAAAATGTAATATTATACAGTAATCTATAAGAAAATACCAAATAATTAGTAAAAAAAAATGAATTATCAAAGTTGAGACACCTCAATTGCCAACAATTGGATAATTTTTAAATACCCAACTACTAGAAAAATTAATGTGATTGTATCCAATGTACTACAAGGTATGTCTAGTCTTTGAGCTTATCAATATCACAGGGGCTTCACTAGATGGGCAATATTATATCACGTGCATTCATATTGGGGGGTTTAATATCTAACCAAAAAAAGAATAATATATTTCTTATTTGGTGAAAATTGGGAGTTTTTTAATTCGGGCCATGAAAAAATGCAATATATGGTCAAAATAGGGGGGTTTTTCATTTGGGTTGTGTATTGGGAGGGGGTGACAAAAAAAGATTTTAGGCCAATCTTTTTTGAAAATAGGGGGATTATTTAGTATGCTATGAACGCACATGCTATAACCCAGATTCACTAAGTGAAGCCTTTGTCATCAATATTCTTATTTTGTTAAAAATAGTATGAACCCAATATTTGGAGCACTAACTTTGGAGAGTTAGGACCATACTAGTAGCCCACTATTCTATTTCTAAGGTATGCAATAACTTATTAGGAGTAATCACTTATTTCTTTGTCATAGTATACAAAAGATAAGAGGTTTTAGATTAAGGAAAACCAGATTTTGAAGGGACCTTGAAACTCTTTACGACGAAGATTCTTAAAGATTTAAAATCAACACAACCAAATTGAAACCAAAACCAAATAGCCTGCAGAAGATAAAGCAATACAAAAGGCAACCAAAGAGTCAGCAAAAAAACAAACTAACTACAAAAAACCAGTAGAGACCCTGATAGGGAGGTAGTGCAAGGTGGTTGCCAAGTGGCTAGAATGTTTACTAAATGAAAGGTTCTTGCTATTTCACGGTGTAGACACCAAAATTAGAGTGCAAAAAGCTAGTAGGAAACCTAGCAACTCTCCTTGTTCCACCTCCCTAAGTCAAACACTTCCTGGTTGCTCAAGGGCTTCAACTCCATTGTTTTAGTATTCCTTCACAAATGCTACAAAACCGACTTATGGAGTCAAACTAACCAAATGTGTTGGATTCATGCAAGGTTCACTTATTTCAACTTGATTTGTTGGTTCTTTTGCTTTACAATCTTCTTTGTCATACCTGATTTGACAATATCCAAGTTTTAGGCCTACAACAAGCTACTAGGAATTAGCCCTCCTTTTGGGGTTTTGTGCTCACCCTGCTCTAGCGATGGACTTCCAGACAAAAAGAAGTTGATATTCAGACACCCTTTTGGGAGTTCTTGAAGATTTTCTGAGTTTTAGGGTCCCTTAAGCCTTCTCCATGACTGTCCCAAAAATGGGTGCAAAAAGGAGTGTTTGGAAGGGTTTTGGTGGCAAATATGGACTAACAAGTTTAAGATCTTCAAAATGAACCATGAAAACTTGGTTCTACCCTGTTACATGTTAGTTAAGCCACAAAAAGACAACTTTGTACCTTTCCAAGGTTAGAGAATAAGATTTCCAAAAATTGCTCATGAGAGGTATGCAACAATGACAACTTTTCCATTCTTGTTGTCTACAAACACATCTTAGGGATGAAAACCAATTAAATTTCAAAACAAGAGAACATGTCTATCATGAAAGACACACAAATTTCACATTAGCCCTGCATAAAAACCATTAGGCAATTACAAACAAAGATTTGTTCACTATCAAGACATTTATGACTGCACTTTTCTCCTTTCACTGTTTTTCCACTTTGACCTGCACTTTACCACTGTCAAAACACCTTTGCAAAGATCTGATTGGTGCCTTTCTATCACTACTCTATCCTTGGTTTTTTATAGTCCTTCATACCTGCTATTTGGAAGAGGAAGAATGCAATAACAACTTCATTTAAAATGCTAAAATCAATCATAAATGACTGTGACAGCCTGCTGGGCATTTCAACTTTGCCTAAAGAGATCATTGCTTGATCTTGGCAAACACAAAACCCATGGGAAGGATCTAACACCACTCCTAATCCTTGTTTACAAACAAATTAAGAAGAAATCAGGCTTTACACACACCAATATATGGTGGAGAGAAAGCAATTGAGTGGATACAAACTCCAAAACAGTGACTCACTGTTTTTGTTACAATTTACACAAACTGAAAATGCAACCTTCCTTCTCTTGGCTTAGAAAGTCTCTTAGCTTTCATCTATAATCTTGGACAACAAGACAAGTCTATCCATTTGATGAATGCATTTGCTATGGAAGAGCAAAGCATCAGCTTCTTCAAAGACCCTAGCCAAATGGCACACTTGCCTAGGGCTTCATGGCCACAAAACTCCTTACACCTGCACTTTTGAAATCAAAACAAGTATCTACATATCTTACAGGTTGACCAACTGGTTCTTGGGAAGCCATGAGCATTTAGGGCCTCAAGAAGCCAAGTTGGTCAAGCATCCTTGCCAATTTCCTAGACAAGGCAGTGAAACTGTCAAAACCAAATATTTTTGCACAAAATTCAAAACATGATGAAATTAAATGCCACCAAAGGGAAAAGCTTTAGGAAACATGAGAGAACATGAAAATGCCAAAATATTATGGACAAGTACAACAGGCGTACGGACTGTTGCTCAATTGGAGTCAAAACATAGTGAAAAACAAGGAACTTTTAGTGCAAATTATCAAAATGCCTAATAATTTCAAATGAACAACCCTTACAATAGTTCAAACAAGAGATTAAATACCTCTCCCAGTTGGTTAGCCTCCTGTATGGACTGATACATGTCTAAGAGCACTTAAATTTGACATTTTGATGCCTAAATGACAACTTTTGGTGCCTAGAAAATGCAAGGTTGATCTCAAAGACCTACAATCAACTAAGAGCACTAATCACACCTACAAACCAAGCATAAGACATGTCAAAGAACTTTCAAAACAAAAAACACATTAAAAACTCACTTTTCCATCATTTTTCCAAGCAACTCCAAACTGGCAACTTTGAGCAAAAAGATGAAAACAAGAAACCAAAACCACACAATGAGTTCAAAACTCATCCAAACAACCTATAACAACTTCAAAAACATCTAAGAAAACTTTCCAACTTAAAACTAATAAAAACCAAAATTGCTATCAAACTTGAGATGAAAATGAGACCTAGGTGCTCCTGCACCAAACCCACAGATGAGCAAAACATAAAAAACAAAGAATTACATGAGGCTCTTAAGGGTCTCAACGACCTCAGCCTCTAGAAGACTCATATTGTCAGCAACAGACCTAAGTTCTTTGTAGTCCAAAGTTTGAGCATCGACTTTCTTCTTCATGTTCCCTCTAGTCTGCTTGTAAGGACCAGAATCCGCTTGTGTATTATCTTTGTCCTCATCCACACTAATCAACACCTTGTCCTAATCATCAAGACTATTGACCATTATGTTCATGGAATATGTAGTCTGCTTGACAATTATGTGACTATTGGCAATAATGGTCTTGAGAGTAACCTGGATTTTCTTGTAATTCTCCTCAACAATGGAGAATCGATCCTCAAACCCTTTTCTCATTTGATCAATTCCAACAACAACTCTGTTAACACAATCCACCACAAATTTCTTCTCTTCGATAGTCCATTGAACATCACCACGTTGTTTATCTTGATAGGTAAGAATAGGCATAGCTTCCAGCTTTCTCACCAAAGCCCTTTGGTTAAGTTTGACCTCTTTGAGTTCATGGAAGAGCCACTTGAAAAGGATAAAAGAGTCAATAGCATGATCTCTAGCAAAGCCCAGGATATTCTCATAGTCCTCCCTCTTATCACTCACCTTGGCGCTCTTAGGATGAAGGTCCTTCTAAGCAACATCCCCTGTAATATTAGCCTCCAAATTATGGAACGACAAGGGAATTTCAAAGTTTTGGCTACTAGGCTCCAGATTGACTCTCTATTTGGCATTATTATCCTCATAATTCTCTCTATGACCATGAGAAGCAGAGGCATCATTACCAGCAGAGGTGGTGGAGGAGAAAATCACAACCTGTTTCAAACCCTTATTGCCCTTGCCCTTAACAAATTTATCTCTAGGGGGAATCTCAGTCTTATCTTTTTTGGGAGGAGAGAAAGTCCCATCCTCTGACTCCGAGTAGGAGTCCCCATAGTCAAACTCCCCAGCACTGGTATTATCATTAGACAAATTACGGATATAGGAAGAAGGGGCAGGAAGGGCTCACGCATACTTATCAATCAACACCAACAACCCTTCATGAAGAATAGGGTATTTAAGAATCTTCCTATGATCTCTGAAGCTAACCCGAAGGGAAGACATCAAGAAAAATGGAAGAGAAACCCTAACAAAAGGTAAGAGGTTAATTTTGGTTAAAAAATAAAAATTATAAATGGATCTTCTAATATATCTATAGGTACATGAATCTATGATTGTATACCAAAAATAATCTTTAATTTACTAAACCTTTTGCAAGGAACCTAAATTAGCTAAAAATGACAACTCTTCTAATGATATTCAAAATCCTAAAACACAATTTTCTAACCTAAAGAGAAAAGAAAAAACTAATTGCAAGGATAAATTTTGTTGGCATAAAATAAATATATAACTACTATTCTTGCAACTATAAACACTTTATAATCACCAAGGTCGCATTAGGGAAGTGTGAAGCATATGGTGGATGATTATAGACGAGCCTTAATTGGTAAATTACTTGCAAATGGTTTTGGGAAGAGCTTTTCTACTACTTGTAATGAATTTGCAAGACAAAATATGCTAAACACACACACACACACACCAAGGTGATGGGATATAAATGGAGAAGACACTCCAATTACAAGTATTCCAAGATATATTTACATATGAGATTTCATTACATTATATAGTATTTTTCTAATGGCAAATACTACCATCCCATGTAAATGCCTAGATAAATACTCTATTCTCTAATGAGATGACTTAGAAAGCATATGCACCCAACTAATATTGGCTATTGTAAAATAGAATATAGTAAATAACATAAAAAATCATAAAAATTTATAAATTTGGTGAGTTGGTCCATGATAGTCATAATGACATTATTTCCTTAATCTATGGGAAACCTAATGATGAACTACATGGATATATCCCCCCCCACCTTTATCATGGAACAAATAAGAGTTATAGAAAACTTGTATTTTTGTATTGTTTCCCCTTTATTTTGTTGTCATACCATGCATTCTTCCTCAAATTTTTGGACACACCCTTTGAGCCCATCCCAAAATAAACCTTACTTAATTCTATAATAAGTATTCAAGAATTATAAATTACAATCGATTAGAAAAGTATGGAGCTTTATCAAAGCCTTAATTTTAAGGGTTTAGTTCTTATATAGGCACAAGCTATCCTTGTATCAAAGAGAATATCAATTTCATTTAATTTTCAAAAATATTTGAATCTTGTTGAAGTTTTTTAATGAGATTTAAAGTATCTATATCATTCTCACATTCTTCTCATGTGACATCCACTCAATCTATCCACAATATGAGAATTGCATATAACAATGGTTATGTGGTTTCATCCCTCCTAGATAGATCATCAACCACAACATTATCCTTTCCTTTCTTTCATGTGATCTCAAAGTCATATCCCAACATATATACCACATATTTTTGTTTTCCTTTAGATGACAATCTCTCATTTTTTCTTTTTCTTTTAGTCTATCATGGTCTATCTTTACCTTTTAAAAGTGTCTTTCTATTAGATAAGCTCTCAATCATTTAGTTGTATGTTGGATGACCATCATTCCTTCTCATAAACAGGACTTAAAAAAAATAAAAAATTGAGTTGGTAACTTTTAGATCTAAATTTTAGAATCTTCAATGTGTCCTAGGTCAACCCTCCAAACTTTAGGGAAAAAAAATTAATTGAAAGAGATGTGTGCTTCCCAATTTGACTTCCTAAATAATTTCTTTTATCTTTTACCTATCCTTTTGTATGCAAGATAATGTTGGCATATGATGAACCAACATGTGGATATGATGATAATGTATGTTGTCATTGATGTCAATAAGTGTAAGTGAACTGATATGTAGATTGAAAGAAGTTGGTGAACCGGTATGAAGAGGTATGAAGAGATGTAGTGAACCGCTATCGGGGTTTCACTTAGTGTTACTACCGGTTGGTAGTCTCAGCTCTAGGGTTTTTGGTTTGGCAATCTCACTTGTGCGATGCAACCAATGACGTTCTATGATGAGTTAGCTAAGAGATGAGGATGAGATCGTGATACCACATCAGCTTTGTGCATGTGAAGGATTTCCTTGAGGATATTGCATGAGAAGATCGACCCAATAAAAAGTCTACCTCGAGAATGAACATTCTTCTTGGTAGTATGAGAAGAAAGCGTGATGAGTTACTGATCTCTATGTGTGATGAAGAATGGATGATGCAGATTGTCTTGTGATCTATTTGAAATTGTATTGCTCTATGCAAAGTGTTTGGAAGGTTAGGATTGGACCGCTTGTATTGTAAACCTAAGATGCTTAGGGTTTAGGGTTTATGATACCGACCTAATTGTTGTCTATAAGGTTGATGATGTTTGTTATCATAAGTTATTGGCAAATGTTGTGTGTGTATCCGAGTGATGAGATACTTGCCATAACAGTAAGAGAAAACTGTAGAGTGTGATTGTAGAAGTAGAGGAACTGAAAATAATCTACCTTGGCATGTAGTGTTGTTATCATATCAGAGTTTTTACCTGTTGTCTTCTAACCATTTCAACAGTTGGAAAATCCCTTTACTGGGTAGCTTTAACAGGCTTACTGTAAATCCTCTAACCAGGTGACTCAAGATCATTGAGTTCTTCAAATCCTCTAGGGGGGTAACCTTTAATAGGGTTTCAACCTTTAACATGGTATATAGCCATCCCTTAACCGGGTGATCTTTAACAGGATCGGTTCCTAGAAAAACCTTTTTGTAAAGCCTTTAACCAGACTAGGCTCCTAACAGAGCAAGCTTCAAAAGAGTTCAAAAACAAGCTTGTGGGTATTCATCCCCACCGTGGTTTTTCCCATTTGGGTTTCCAGTTGAAAAATTTGTGTGTCATGTGTTGTGCATTTTTCATGTGATTATTTGTTTAAGTGATTATGCATGCAGAGCTAATGGTTATGGTATTGGTGACACACCACATGCATATGTTTATGGGTGAAGTTGTTATCAAGTATTGAATGTATTTGAAGTGTTCAAACTTATTAGTTTATGTTGTCTGAAGTCTTACTGTGTTTAACTGGTATTATCATGGTTAAGTTCATTGATGAAGACAACCGGTTGGTATTTCTTTAACTTGATAAGTTGTCAAGAAAGTTTTTGTCTGTACTAATTCACTCCCCCCCTTAGTTCCAGTTAGGGTATTTGTTGTTCATCATTATTCATCAATTGGTATCAGAGAAACTCCAGGTCCTTGGTGATATAAGCTTAACCACTTGAGGTAAAATATCCTGCCTTAATGATGAAGAGGGAAGGTCCTAAGTTCAATAGAGATAAATTCAAAATATGGAAGGACACAATGAAGATCTATATCAAGAGTTTGGGTGCTCAACACTAGAGCTATGTTGAGAATGCTTATGTGATTCCCACTAGCACTCTGACCGATGATCAGAAGAGAGAGATTCAAGAAAATGGGCAAGTCATGGAAGCTCTTATTAGCAGTTTATCTGATATTGAGTTCATTGATATACAAGATAAGGACACTCCTAAAGATGTATGGGACACATTGAAAACTATTTATGGTGGTGATGAACATGCAAAGCAAGCTAAGGAAGAGAGCCTTAGAGGAAAATTTGAAGACATGAGGATGGTTGAAGGTGAGACCATTGAGCAATATGACATAAGAATCAAAACTGTTGTTGGAGATATCAAGAGCATTGGTGGAACGATTGATGATGCCACCATTGTCATTAAAGTCTTGAGATCATTGTTACCAGTCTATGCAATCAGAGTTGTTACTATCCAGGAACTAAGGTTTATTGACAAAACCAAGGTATCCTTAGACTCTATCATTGCAAAGCTAATTGCATATGAGTTGAATAGCTATGATGACAGTGTTCAGAAGAGTGAGTCAACTTTTAGAGCATCTATTGCACCAACTAGAAAAGGAAAAGAAGCAATTACCAGTTATGAATCCATGCAAAATAGAGGTATGGATGATGAAGAAATTCTGATGGAGTTTGAAGCACTTCTTGCCAAGAGACTTCCAAAAGGTACTGGAAAATACAGAGGTAAGCTTCCTTTGAAGTGTTTTTCTTGCAATAGGATAGGACATATAGTTGTTAATTGTCCTAACAATGAGAATAAGGATAAATCGGAGAGGTCTAGAAAGTATAAAGGAGGAAATAGAAGAAATTGTCTTGTTGCAGTGGATGAAGGTGTTACTGATGAAGAATCAGAGGATGAAGAAAATGAAGACATAGTATTTGTAGCTGTAAAAGAAGAAGTGTCTAACAAGAAAACACTTGTCTCTCGCATTGACAACTCTAATGAGTGGATAATTGATAGTGGTTGTTCTCACCACATGACTGGTGATAGGAGAAAGTTTCTGTCTCTAGAAGAATATGATGGAGGGGTTGTCAAATTTGACAATGATTGACCATGCCTGGTGAAAGGTAAAGGATCCATCTCACTGAATGGTAAGAACAGTGCAGATGATATCTACTGGGTAGAAGGTCTTGAGCATAACCTGTTGAGTGTTGCTCAGTTAAATGACAAAGGACTCATTCTAGAGTTCAAAGGTGGAGTCTGTAGTATAAATAGTAAAAGTGGTGAACTTATTGCCACTGGTAAGCAGACCAAAGGTAACTTGTTTTAGTTGAGTGCCAAGATAAGTCTGTGTCTAATGGCAAAGTTTGATGACAATTGGATATGGCATAGGAGACTTTGTCATATGAACTTTGATAATATTGTAAAGGGTAGTAAGATCAAGGCGGTAAGAGGATTACCTTTGCTAAAGAAACTTGAGAATTCTTTGTGCAATGAATGTCAACTTGGGAAGATGTCTTCCTCAACTTTCAAAGGTAAGTCTTTTTCAGCAGAAAACTTACTTGACCTTGTGCATACTGATTTGTGTTGTCCTATGAAAACTAGAAGTATTCAGGGAGATAGGTATTTCATGATTCTTATTGATGACTGCTCAAGAATGATGTGGGTCACATTCTTGAAAGACAAGTCTGGGGCATTTGGAAAGTTCAAAGTCTTTAGAGCATTAGTAGAGAAGCAAAGTGGTCAAAAGATAAAATGCCTAAGAACTGATCAAGGAGGTGAATTCACTTCTGATGAATTCAACAAGTACTATGAAGATAGTGGTATCAAGAGGCAATTGTCTGCCCCAAGGACACCACAATAGAATGGCATAGCAGAAAGGAATAACAGGACTATAGTTGAAGCGGCTAGAACAATGCTAATCCAAGGAAAGGTTGCTCACACTTTCTGGAGAGAAGTGGTGAGCACTGCAGTCTATACTATGAACCAGGTACTCATCAAGAAAGGTAGAGTTAAAACCCCTTATGAGTATTGGACCGGGAAAACTCCCACTGTGAGTTACTTTAAAGTATTTGGGAGTAAGTGCTATATCAAGAGAGGTGAGCATTTGAGAAAATTTGATGCTAAAAGTGATGAAGGAATATTTCTGGGATATTCCACTAAGAGCAAAGCTCTCAAGTACTACAACAATAGAACACAAAAAATTGTTGAGAGTATCAATGTAAAGGTTGATGAATCCCTTGAGGAACCTGAGGAAACTTGCAGCGAAGAAGTGGAAGATGAACCAGGTATAGCCTTCTGGGAACCAATTAAGAAAGAAACAAGTAAAGATCTCAGTGTTCCTATACCGGTAGAAGCTATAGTAGGAGAAGAAGAAGAGGTAAGTGAAGAAGAAGAAGAAAAGCTAGCAGATCAAGCTAGAGTCATTCCTAGAGATGTGAAACTACATCATGATCCAAAGCAGATCATAGGAGATAAAGATGCAGGGATACTCACAAGAAGAAAAGTGAAAGAAAACTCTTGCATGATTTCTGAATTAGAGACCAAGACTTCCAGAGAAGAACTTACAGATGAAGATTGGATTAAAGCAATGGAAGAGGAGCTAGACCAGATAGAAAAGAATGCAACATGGTCTCTGGTACCTAGACCAGAACACAAAAATGTCATAGGTACCGAATGGGTCTTCAGGAATAAGCTAAATGAAGAAGGCACAATTGTAAGGAACAAGGCAAGACTTATATGCAAAGGATATGCTTAGGAAGATGGAGAAGACTATGGATAAACCTTTTCTCCTATGGCTAGACTAGAAGGTGTATGAATGCTACTTGCATTTGCAACATTTAAGGGATTTAAGGTTTATTAGATGGATGTGAAGTCTACATTTTTGAATGGAATCCTAGAAGAGGAAGTGTATATTGAGCAACCAGAAGGGTTTGCCTTATCAAAAGATAGTAACATAGTGTGTAGATTATACAAAGCCCTGTATGGATTGAAGCAAGTACCTAGGGCATGGTATGAAAGGTTACACTCCAATCTTGTGAAGATTGGATTTCAGAGAACAAGTGAGGATAGCAACATCTATCTAAAATCTAAAGGTGATCAGATTCTGATCTGTGAAGTATTTGTAGATGACATAATCTTTGAAGGAGATGATAAAATGAGTCATGCTTTTGCAGATGAAATGAAGAAAGAGTTTGAGATGTCTCTGATTGGAGAGATAAAGTTCTTCATTGGTTTACGGATTCAACAAATGAAAGAGGGTATCTTTATTACCCAGTCCAAGTATGTCAAAGAGGTACTGAAGACCTTTGGCATGGAGGAGAGAAAACCGCTTGGTACACCAATGGTGACTGGGTGTAAAATAACTAAGGAAGATGATTCAGTGCTGGTGAATGAAAAGGAGTACCAGTCAATGGCTAGTAAGTTGCACTATGTGGTGCACATCAGACCAGATATTGCTCATGCAGTGGACATAGTAGCTCATTTTCAGAAATGTCCTAGAGAATCCCACTTGGTAGTTGTCAAGAGGATTCTTAGATATCTGAAAGGAACAGTTGACTATGGATTGTGGTATCCATATAATTGTGACTATAACCTTAAAGTATATACCGATGCCGATTGGGCAAGTAATGTGGACGATTGGAAGAGCACAACTGGTGGAGTGTTCTTTCTTGGTGGAAGACTAGTCTCATGGACAAGTAAGAAACAAAGTTGTATTTCTCAGTCTACAGCTGAAGTAGAATATGTAGCAGCATTTATGAACTGCACTCAAGTAATCTAGATGAAACATGTATGGGAAGGTTTCAAAGTACTTGTATTTGAACCAGTGAATATATTTTGTGACAAAACAAGTGCAATAAATATTTTGAAGAATCTAGTATTGCATGCTAGAACTAAGCACATTGAGCTTAAATATCACTTCTTGAGAGAGAAAGTTCAAAATAAGGAGGTTGTACTAGAACATGTTTCCAGTAAGGAGTAGCTAGCAGACATATTCACTAAGCCCTTACCGAAGACTACATTTACCTATTTAAGAGGTGAATTAGGGGTTTTGCCCCTTCATGAAGTCAATTAAAGTTGTGTTCTTTGCATCAGTCAGGTACTAGAGTGTCAAATATTTTAGGATTGATGTGTTGAAGGATGCTACTCCATAGGGGGAGCAACATAGTAGAGAATGGAAGCTTGTGCCTCCACTTTGGCATTGTTGTCAAAGGGAGAGAAGATATCTGATGTATGGGGAGAAGATATCTGACATATGGAGGAGAAGATATCTAATTATGAAGATACACTGGTCTATGATGTCTTCAGTTGCAATGATACACTGACTATTGTCATCAATGCCAAAGGGGGAGATTGTTGGCATATGATCAACTGACATGTTGATATGATGATAATGTATGTTGTCATTGATGTCAATAAGTGTAAGTGAACTGATATGCAGATTGAAAGAAGTTGGTGAACTGGTATGAAGAGGTATGCAAAGATGTAGTGAACCAGTGTCAGGGTTTCACTGAGTGTGACTACCGGTTGGTAGTCTCAGCTCTAGAGTTTTCGGTTTGGCAATCTCGCTTGTGTGATGCAACCAATGACATTCTATGATGAGTTAACTAAGAGATGAGGATGAGATCGTGATGCCACATCAGCTTTGTGCACGTGAAGGATTTCCTTGAGGATCTTGCATGAGAAGATCGACTGCATTAAAAGTCTACCTTGGGAATGAACATTCTTCTTGGCGATATGAGAAGAAAGCGTGATGAGTTACTGATTTCTATGTGTGGTGAAGAATGGACGATGCAAATTGTCTTGTGATTTGTTTGAAATTGTATTGCTCTATGCAAAGTGTTTGGACGGTCAAGATTGGACCGCTTGTATTGTAAACCTAAGATGCTTAGGGTTTAGGGTTTATGCTACCGACCTAATTATTGTCTATAAGGTCGATGATGTTTGTTATCATAAGTTGTTGGCAAATGTTGTGTGTGTATCCGAGTGATGAGATACTTGCCATACCAGTAAGAGAAAACTGCAGAGTGTGATTGCAGAAGTAGAGGAACTAAAAATGATCTTCCTTGGCATGTAGTGTTGTTATCAGATCAGAGTTTTTACCTGTTGTCTTCTAACCATTTCAACAGTTGGAAAATCCCTTTACCGGGTAGCTTTAACAGGCTTACTGTAAATCCTCTAACCAGGTGACTCAAGATCATTGAGTTCTTCAAATCCTCTAGGGGGGCAACCTTTAATAGGGTTTCAACCTTTAACAAGGTATATAGCCATCCCTTAACCAGGTGATCTTTAATAGGATCGGTTCCTAGCAGAACCTTTTTGTAAAGTCTTTAACCAGACTAGGCTCCTAATAGAGCGAGCTTCAAAATATTTCAAAAACAAGCTTGTGGGTATTCATCCCCACTGTGATTTTTCTCATTTGGGTTTCCACGTGAAAAATTTGTGTGTTGCATGTTGTGCATTTTTCATGTGATTCTTTGTTTAAGTGATTATGCATGCAGAGCTAATGGTTATGGTATTGGTGACACATCACATGCATATGTTTATGGGTGAATTTGTTATCAAGTATTGAATGTATTTGAAGTGTTCAGACTTATCAGTCTATGTTGTCTAAAGTCTCACTGTGTTTAACGGTATTGCCATGGTTAAGTTCAGTGATGAAGACAATCGATTGGTATTGCTTTAACTTGATAAGTTGTTGAGAAATTTTTTGTCTGTACTGATTCACCCCCCTCTTAGTACCAGTTAGAGTATCTGTTGTTCATCATTATTCATCAGATAATACTCTAGGATATGATGCAATATAGTAACAAAAAAGAAAGAAGCTAAAAATATTTGATAAGAATTGATAATAATAAGTCACTTCAAGAGGACAATCATCCAACTTTTTTAGTAAGGTTAGAATTCATAATATGGTGAAAATAAACTAAGTACTACTTCTTATATATACGATGCTCATGCAATGGATGCCAGTTAGGCCAACCTAACTATTCATATTAGATTATATAGATTGTCATATAACTCAGTTAAGAGGTATACTACCCACAACATAGCCACACATGTATCCTAATAAAATTAATGGATTAAGGGCATATCACATTACAACCACCTTTCTAGATGTTACTAATTTTTATTTCTTCACATTTTATATATTCAACGATAATACAAAAGATCGTGAAAATATATAATAATTATTATATTTAAATTAATCATAAAAAATAAATTATACCATTTTTATTTATAAATTATAGAAAATACCATCTCAAAATAATTATTTATTAGTAATAGACGTGTCTATTTGCTATTCCATACAAATTTTTAAATGCATCATTTCTTAAAAACTCGAAGAACAAAATCAATCATAATATCAGTCAATTAATGTACATATCATTCATTTTCAAAATTCAACATAGTTAGAATCACGCATTACAAAAAAATTATGAGCATTTAAAAATAAAGTTCTATAAACACAATAGAATCTAAAATAATAATTTATTCATAATATTGTCCCCCACATGGAGTTTAATTTATAGAGTTAGGAAATGAAATTGAGATACAAAATTAGACCAACACAAGAGGTCTATCTCAATGCTAAGAGAAATTAGTAATTTCATAAATTGAGGGTGCATATAAAAAACATTTGGGAGTATTTTCTCACTTGATGAATTTATAATAATTAATAGGTTGTTTAGTTGTGTTATCTTACAATCATTTGGACTTCCTAATAATCTTTATAATCTTGGAAATATAAAGACATAATGCTTATAATTATTATGAGAACAATAACTTTCTCAGAGATTACAAGGTTTTTTTGTAAGGAGTTGGCTCATGTCATAAATCTCTACTCAACAATTACAAAAATATTTTACATTGTTATCACAAACACGTCAATAATATATAATAAATAAATAAAGCAATTAAGTTCACATTAATATAAATAAGTCCAACTCAATTTATAAATTCATATGCTATCAAGTAAATTATCTTGTGTGATTTTTCCTTGGAGAATTTTCATTTAACACCCTACACTGAATGTATTTTGATAAAATAATTATTCACTATAATTTTATAAAGATCAATAAAATGCCCATTAAGTATACAAAAGAAGCACCAAACAAATTACTTGTTGTAACTATTACTAATATATTTACCAATGTGGTATTTAAGGTTGGACGAAGTCATATAGTTGATATCCAACAATCACACTTCTATTATTGCCCATATGTCTGAATATCTTGGCATAATTTTTGTTCAACATATAGGAGTGTGCATATTTCATACATTTATTATCTTCTTGCTAAATAAAATGGTAATTACAAAGAAATATTGAAATTTAATTATTTAAATAATTATATAGATTGTAATTGGTTTTACCTTCCATGGAAAGTGTAAGGAAGTTAAGTAGAGAAACAAATTCCTACACTAATCTTGAGAAGAAGTTAATGCAAAAAATTTACAAATCTTTACAATAGTTACAAAAACTTAACAAAAATAAACATAAATAGCATGCATACCACAACACAGTGATTTAGGTGTGGAAAACTATTTCGGGAGAAAAACTGCACACTCTAAAAGTCGCCCAATATATTATTTATCAATCAACAATAGATTACAATATACTTGTAGAGAAAGCTTCTCATCGGAGTATCACCAAAAGAACTAGAGGTAACTCAACAGCTATAAGACTCTTACACACAAGCTCCATCTCACACACCTAATATATAGGAGATACAATATATGAAACCATCAAATGGTATTACAAAACCATGGGCTAAACCCACCCATGAGTAGCGCCCATCTTATATCTAATAAAAGATTACCAATGATGTTTCAATATACTACCAACGTATGTAACTCTCTTTTACAACACATTTTTGTGTCCCATACATTCTATATTTCCTATTTTAGGACACCCAACTTCTAGAGCCCATAACTTTTGAATCGAGTGTTTGATTGATGAACCATTTGAAGTGCAAAAAAGATCACAATGTGCTCTATCAAGATATAACCTATTATGCTGGTTATGGAAACTTCTTGTTCATTTCAAAGCCTATAAGGCCATAAAATTGACTTCAAAACTTTCATTTGCAACTATAAAAAATAAAAACTTTGATATCTTCAAAACTAGACATGATCTTGCAAAAAAATTTTATTGACATGCTTATCTAGTCCATTTGAAGCTTTGGGGGGAATTTAAGACCAATCCATGCTCAAATTAAAATTTACTAAAAATAGTAACCTTATTTATATACAAGGTTGAGACACCATTTTCCTAACATTCTCCCACTTGTTGAATAACTTTCAAGAGAAAAGGGCTCATATATACATAATAATTTAATTTCTAGGGGCCATAAGGCCCATAAACTATGAACACCATCCAAACTTATCTATGCTCACAATCTCAATTAAAGAATTTGCAACATTCATCAAATCCTCTACCTTAACTAGCTTCACCCTGCCATCCTTGACCACATCTCTGACAAAATGACATTGAACATCAATTTGTTTGGTTTGGACATGAAATGTCGGGTTCTTAGCTAGGTAGATCACACTTTGACTGTCATAATAAATTGTCACTGCACCTTGTTTTATTCCAATATCTTAACATGGTCTCTTAAGACAAAAGACTTGTTTACAAGCATGAGTAGTTGGCATATACTTTGATTCAGTAGTGGATAAAGAAACCATAGAATATCTTTGTTAGCCAACTGATTGCACCACCAAATAAATTAAACACATAAGCACCGACAGATCTTTTGTTATCAATATCACCTACCTAGTTTGAATCCACATAACCATGAATATCAAGGTAAATCTTGTCTCCTACAAAATTATTATGATAACACAAAGAATACTCTAAGGTACCCTTCAAATATTTTGAAGACTCTTGAAAATGTATCTTAATGAACTCTTCCAAGATTAGACATATATCTATAAATAACTCCCACAACTTTGAAAATGTTTGGTCTAGTGCAGACCATAGCATACATCAAACTTCAACTTCACTCTAGTAAGGAACTCTTCTCATGTCTTCAATCTCTGATCAGGATGTAGGAAAATTTGAAATAGATAATTTTGTTCCAACTATAAAGGAAACACATGATGGTCTGCAATCCTACATGTTAAACCTCTATAAAATTGAATTTATGTACTTACTCTAGCCTAGCCAAAGCATTTGGTTCACCCTATCTCATCTAATTTACATCCCAATAATGTGTTTTGCTACACCAAGATCTTTCACATCAAATTTAGCAACAAGCTGAGACTTTAATTTTGAAATCATACATTTTCCTTTACAAATGAGTAGCATATCATTAACATATGATGCAATGCCAAAAAAAATGATCACCATCTGATTTACAATAAACACGGTGATCTGATTTAGAATGCTCAAATCCTAAGCTTAACACATATGTATCAAATTTTTGGTACCATATTCTAGGACTCTATTTGAGGCCATACAAATATTTCTTCAATTTATAAACCAAATTAATTTTACCTTTTACCACATAGTGCTCTAGTTGTGTAATATAAATATCCTTCTCCAAATCATGATGAAGGAAAGTAGTTTTCACATCCATTTTCTCAACCTCTAAATCATAAGCAGTAGCAATAGAAAGAAACAATCGAATGGATGTCATTTTTGCATCAAGGGAAAACATCTCACCATAGTAAACACCCTCAACCTGAAAGTAGCCTTTCGCAACCAACCTTGCTTTATACTTCTCAATACCTCTATCTAAACTAGACCTTTTCTTGAACACCCATTTGTAACAAACAAGTTTCCATCCTTAAGGCAATGGTACAAGATCCCATGCATCATTCTTTTTCAAAGATGTCATTTCTTTGTCTGTAACAAACTTCTAGGATTTTGCATCATTCATACCTAATGCCTCTTTTACAGATCTAGGATCATTCATATTAGTATTCAAAGAAAAAATTACATCTCCAAGAATTAGGTGAACACCTTTCAAGTGATTGTATATGTCTTATAGGCCTTCAAACAAGCCGAGTTTGAGATTCTTCCTCCTCTTTTGAAGATTTTGAGCTAGATGAACTCTCCTCAACTTCTTGCTTATCTATGGGTCTTGATTCAACTCTTTTAGGCATAAAAGGAAATTGAATCACATCTTCATGTTTAGTCTGATCTAGTTGAAATGCAATAGAAGGAACCTTCATTTCTCTCAAAATGAAACTTCTACTATGTATTACCTTTTGTGCAACAAGGTTCCAAAGCTTGTATCCTTTCTATTACATTCCACTTGTACCCTAGATGTGTCTATGCTATATTTATGCAATGTTATTCATGCCCTAGATGTTTCATGTTATATTTGAGATATTATTTGCACTTAGTACAATGAAATTATGGCTCACAACTTTTACATTGTTGTTTTGATGTTAAACATGATGACATTTAATATGTTTTACTTTTGTTGTTAATATGCGATGTGAGAGTTATGATAAAATTTTAGGCTAACTATTTGAATTGGCCAAGTGTGTGTAGGAGATCATTGTCCTTCGACAAGGGAGGAAAAGTATCATCAGGTCGAGAGGAAATGGAAGAGGAACTCATGCCATCTAAAAAACCCTAACTGTAAGTTGAGTTAGGTTGTGTCATGTTGACCTTGTTTTTCGTCAACTTGTTGTGTCAAGAAACCCTATTTTGGTTTGTATAGGTGTTTATAGTTTCACAACTCTAGTCGGGGATTGGTATTCCAAGTTAATTTATTATTATTTTAATCATGAAATTTAAACATTTTTATTACTCATGCATTAATAACATACATACATACATACATATATATACATACATATAAGTGCTTGTATAAAGAGGTATGCATATAATATATATGTATAAAATTGTATATATTAATTCACATATTTTTATCGTATGATATTGTTAAATATTTTGACCAATCTTTTGATATGTTCTTTTACAATTCATTATCGATTGACATGATTCTTGTGCAAGTCTAATACATATACATATACATATACATATACATGTATATACATATGTATAGATATGTATATGTATATGTATATGTATATACATATATATATACATATACATGTACATGTATATGTATATATATATATATATAATTCCTTTGGAAGATTAATTTTTTTATTAAATTATCCAAAGCTTAATAAGATTTGGCATCGGTATTTAACATTAGTTAGGTGTTGATTAATATATAAATTTATAAGGCATTACATCATGATAATCACGGCTTGGCTTATTTAATCAACATCCATGGTTGAGTTGAACACATTTTGTGATCAAAACCACCGTAGTGGCTAAGCGTAAATTTTGGTATGGTAATCAAATGAAATGAAATTCATCCAACCATTTTCTTGGGTTATATTTAGAGATCTTTGGTAATCAAAAGAGGATATTATTCATGGTTGGGAGTTATTATTTTGGAAGAGAAAATAGAGGCTGTTGGAAAAAGAAAACACTTACGATAGCACTGCAAAAGAATTGGAATTGGAATTGTTGTTGTTAGTCAATCGTGGGAGGCATCGGTTTTTTTTGTGGATAAGGTGCCACAACCATGAGTATATGAAATGATGCATTACATTTCATGACAACCGTAGTTTATATATGAAGAGCTATGTTAAAAAAATAGTAATCAACCCTATTGGGGACGGGTTCTTTAATTTACCAATGAAATTATTAACTAAAGAGCTGGTGCGAAGGGAGAAGATACATATTTGGAATTGTCTTTGTTAAAGAGCTACTCTGATCTTAAATCATACCAATGGGAACAATTTAACCCTTACATGTGAAAAAATATATAGGCAACTATAAAAAAATTGTGCTCTGTAGATGCAGAATTGCATACGTACATAAAACTAAACATGGAGTAGAGCTATTTTATTAAAGTGCATAGAACATTTTAGCTTAAGCAAGGAAGTTAGTGAATATGTTGCCTATCTAGTATAGGATTTCAAGGCTTGATTAGAAGTAAATTTTAGAGAACCAGTAAGGTTTCATCTTTCCAATTTAAAAAAGAAGCAGCAAGCTGTACATTTTTAGCTAAGGTGAGAATCGAGGTTAGGCAAGGTATAATACCAGATAATATTAATCTAAACTAATCTACTTGATAGTTAACTTTTTTTTGTTATTTAATCATGTGTCATACGTGTGTTTTAAATGATTACCAAGGGTTTGACATAGCGTTCATCCTTTAAGTAAGATTCTCGAAGAAGAACCCTTGTTCTAAAAACCTAAGTTGCAGCTGAGAAGGGTGGAACTTTGATTTCGCGCTTTAGCGTGACTACAATTTATTTAAAACCTCTGGCCAAGTTGGTGCTCAATTCAAAGAGCATCAGTCAGTTCAATTGTTCAGATATACACCCCAATCAGAGGTCATACTAGTTAGGGGTATCCTTTAGTGTATGAACGACTAGGGAGTTGTGTAGGATTATACACCAGTCTCAGATGACATGAGTTCAAATTCTTATTACCTCCCCGCGAAGGGTCGGGCCAATCCAGTTGGATATGGCACAGGAGACTAGTAAGTTCGTGGTTAGGTGAAAAAGCACCCTGAGGATACTTTCCCTCCCCAAATCATTGGCAAAGTTATACATAGAAGATTAGAATGAGCTTTTGGGAAAAAAAATGTGTAACCTCTAAATCTCTCCTCTCTTTTATTTGAAATGATAGAATTTTCATTTATATCAATTATTTATGATCATAAAATACATCTCTATTCTATTCCAAAATTATAGTTAAAATTCAATTTCTTTTTAGTTTAATATTATAGATGTAAAAAAATGATGCAAGTTTTCCCTTTCCTTTTTGTTTCAAAAGTTGTAATTTATTTTGCATAGATCAGTGTATGTTACACTTTCACACCGTAATTGTATCTGATGAAGATACATTTCACAACCTTGTTCTCCAAATTTGTGTGCTTCTCCTTTGGCACATATGTGTTGGCAATTGACACTCATTTGATTCATATGTTGTCATTGATGGCAACAAGATTCTATAGAAGGCTTATACCGACAGATACCGACATTTAGAGGCATACACCAACAGATACCAGCATTGGAATATTTAGGGTCATCATCGGCATCAACACCGACATCCAACACTTCAATGAAGCCGACACCAGTCTGGGATCCAAAAGGTTTTATTTATAAAATCATTTTGTAATTCTTCTATAGGGCCGACATTGAATATCTTTTGTATTGTAAGTCGACATAAGGCATATTGTTTGTAAAGGGTATATAAGTTAGTCTGTTAGGTCATTTTGATATATGAAAAAGGTAGTAGAACTGTGTAATGCGAAGGATATGTATGTAGGTCATTTGTATGTGAATGTTATATCATGCAATGATCAGTAGATGGCTTTTAAATCATTCTTGGAGGAAAGGAGATACCGGTAGAAGGGTTCTGGGTTTATGACTTGGCACAGAGCAGAGCTATAACCGAAACTCTTTTAGGCATTGCAGATGCATTTTGTGAGTTCACCAGTACTATTTTATCTTAGTAGAAGCTTGTAGTCAGTGAGAATCTTTTGTGTTGAGCAGTGTACTACTCTAGGCAGTGTACCTTCCTGCATGTGTAGGCCCCCATGCTATGTAATATCTTTCATATGGCCAGTGAATTGATATTGTGGGTCACAAATCCCATCGTGGTTTTTCCTCTTTGAGGTTTTCCACATATAAATTTAGTGTGTTATGGTGTTCATTCATGTGGTTGGTTTATTTACTTCATGTTATATGTTTCTTCATTTACCGGTTTATATGTGTATGTTATAAAAAGTTAAAATCTTGTATTACCGACAAAACATTGATTCACCTCCCCCTCTCAATGTTCTTAGATTCGAACAATTGGTATCAGAGCCTGGTACCTCAGAGGAAGTTTAACAACTTGAGGAAGATCCTGAAATCAGAATCATTGAACATGGCTATGGAGAAGCAACTTGAGATGGCACTTGAGGATTATGATGCTGAAAGAATGAAGAACTTAAAACTACAAGATGAATTGAATTTTGCTAATTAATTCATTCTTATTCTGCAAGAAAGGTTATTATCTGCTCAAGCTAAGAGGAAGGAACTTTTGAAAAACCAGGATGATGAAGATAAAAATGCACTTAAGGAACAATTTCAGAAACTGAGTCAAGCTAACATGCTCATGAAGAATGAAATGCAAGACCTGACTATGAGGATGTCAAAAGATATTGAGGATAGAAAGAAAAAGGAAGAAAATCTTGCTATATCCCTAAAGAACAAATTTGAAGAATGTGGCAGATTGACTCATGAGAATAATCTATTGAGAACTGATTTGGTACAATCCTAGAATAATGAACAAGAGATAGAGAGACAAATAATGACTCTAAGAGATGATCTAACTACTGCAAGTGAATATAAAGAAAAATTCAAGATTAGTGCTGCATAGTTGGATGATTTATTGAAAAGACAAAGGTAGAGTGAAGATTATAAAGGACTTGTATTTGTACAAGGCGTAAGCTCCGATACTACAAATGAAGATCAGACAACTGGTATGCAGAAATCATCAGACTAGAGGAAACTGGTAAGGCAATCTAATACTTACAAATTCAATGGTAGATGTTTTGTTTGTAATAAATTTGGGCATATGGCTAGACAATGTAGAAATAGAGAAAATAAAAACTACAATTCAGTTCTTGGTCAATACACAAATTGCAAGAAATATGGTCATAAGTCAGAAGATTGCAGAATGAATGTTAAGTGTCATGCATGTGTAAAGTTTGGACATTTGGCTAATCAATGTAGGTCAAGGAATGACACCGGATATGTCAAAGCAATTTAAAAGAACAATATTACATGTTATACATGCAACAAAATAGGTCATATTGCTAAGTACTGCAGAAGCAAGACTACATCGATTAGCAATGATAAAGCAAATGAGAAAGGAAAGCATAAGGTAGATGAAATACAAAAAGATCACACCAAGAGATGGGTTAGAAAGTCTGAAGAACCAAGTGGAGATGCAACTACATTGGTAACTGCACCTATAACTTCACCGATAGAACAGAACATTCCTGCATCAACAGGAAATTCAATTGGTAATTGAGGCATATGCCTTAGGGGTTGGAAAATTCATTGCAAATCTTGCATATTCCCCGGAAGAGATCTGGTAAGAGATATGGAGAGTGGTATTGATCATTGATGAAGGTTTATTCAGCATAAAACTATGAAAATGGCATCCGGTAGGGCACATTGCTAAGCATTTATGACAGTGATGAATTAGGGTTTACTCACTGATAAAAAAGGGAGAATGGACTCATTTTCACTCACCTAGCACTTGAGCAAACCAGAGCGAGCAAAGGCATTCCAAATAATTTTCAGCAATTATCTGAGAAGTAATCAAAATCTTTCAACTGACGATCGTTATCGAGGTATTTCTTTGAAATGGCATCCGGATCATCATCTGCTCCTACTTTCATTGTGAATCCCACTGTTGTTGAGGTTAAGGATAGGCTTAGACCTATTTTCAAGGAAGTTCCCCAAATTGCTATGAAGGAAGACTCTACTGGCACATTTTTGAGGGTTCCCGATGGTGTGGTTTATGTGGAAGATGGTAGGGCCTATATTCACTGCACCTTGAAGGATTTAGGCACTAAGGAAATCAATGGAATGTATCAATCTGAGATACTAGGAAGCTTTGGAACAATCAAGTCAGAATATCAAATCATTGAAGACCTAGGGTTAACCAGAATCATGTATAGATCAGAATTCAAGGATGAAGTGATCATATATGTTCTAAGCAAGGTCCATAATGAATTCATCTGGCTAGATCGGCCTCACATGAACACCAAAGAAGCAATTTAGGTGGTCACCGGCTTACCCAAAGTTGGATAGGAACGAGGAAAGAAGATCTCCAACACTATGGTTGAGAAGCTCACCGACGCAACCCATGATGGAAGATCAATGAGGGTCAGCACCATCAAAGACACAGATGTGAAATTTGCCAGCATGATCATTGGCTACAAGGTAACCCAATCAAGTCGATTGAACTCTATTGGCAGTTCTTGTATCCATGTTGCATATCAAATGATAAAGAATAATGAAAAGTATGACTTGTGTGAATGGTTAAGGAGTGAATTAATGTTAAATCTTGGCAAGATCAAAGGTGTTAAGAAAGGAACTTTCCAGTTTGACAATCTTATTGTCTGCTTGATGTTGTATTTCATGAATGAGCTACCGGGTTTTGGAAAGAAACATTGGGCTCATGACATACTGGTAGGTATGCAGATCAAAGATGCAATCATCGGTCTTGGCAGTAACAAGGATGAAAAGCTTTGGGACTACTTTAAAAATTTTCAAGAAAACATGAGACTGAGGGAAAGAATCTCCAGACACATTGTGGAGAAATACTCCATTGATATTTGCTTCATGGTAAAAACAAATGAGACATTGATGGAAGTAGTGGAACTTAGAACTATATGGGTCACTGAATTGGGTTATGAAGTAGATGATAATATCTTGGAGCTATATGCTAAAATTTTGATTGATGCTCCATTAGATGATAAGGCTGAACACTTTGGCACCGCAGAGGAGAAGGCTCTTGAGGTTAAAATTGGTTTCAACAAGAAAAGGAGGGAAAAGAAGATAGACAAAATGTCTGCATTTGTTCAAAATGTAATTCACAGGATAGATACAAAACTAGGTTTTGGATCTAAACTGGTAGATCAACCTACAATGGTTAGTGCTCCTGAGGTAAAGAGGCCTGAGAATTTTATTTCTTCTTTCACTTCTGACTCTGATCCAGAGGATAATCAACCTCTTGCATTTAGAAGGGTACAGAGGAAGAAAGATTACAAGCCTCCGGTAGAAGAGAAGAACATGGAACCAAGGAGGAAGCTAGTAAGAAAGGTAACAACTACATCCACACCTCCGGCAATGAAACCTACTCAGAATAGGCAGCCTGCTCCATCCACTCCTGCAACCCCCAGTAAGAAGAAAAAGAGTGATGAAGCAACTGAATCTGGTAATATGACTTGTGTAGAGTTAATTGATGAGGTAACTAAAGATAGAATTTTGAAGAATGTGTCAAATTTCTATGAAGATTTAAATAATAATGAGAAAAATGAAATGGAAGAAGCAATTTTGTTACATTTAGACATATATAAGAAGGCTTGGGTAGAGATTTTGAAGGAAATTCCTTTATCATTGTATAATAAGTTAGATGCAAGGAGATTAGATGTAATTAGGAGGGACAGAGAGATCAAAGAAGTAGAATTTTTGAGTATGTGTGGCTCTATAAATAATGAGGAAATGAAAAGATGTATAGAAGTTGCAAATAGAACAGTCTTTACCAGCAAACCCCGACAAATAAGCTTAATGATGGGTAGAGTCAATGAGATAATAAATGAAATCAGAGATGGTTGGGCTAAATTCTTCCAAAAGAATCCTGATTTTCTCACTTCTCTAGAAGAATATGCTAAGGCAAAAACTCCCACCATTCCGAACAAATCTAAAGGGAAAGGAATTTTGGGAAGTTCAAATCAAATTTTGAGTGAGCCGACAGTTAAACCTAAAACTGATGAGAGTGCATAGATTAAACCGACAAAGACAACATTTGTATAGCCTGACCAAGGAAAAATAGATAATGTACAAGATACTGATAACATTGTGGATAATACTCCACCGACAGTAACAGATACTACACCAAGTGGCGAAGCCACTGGTGCAAAAGAGGATTAGAAAAGGGATACACCAAGAGAGGATAAGGAAAATGAGACTGATAAGACACCTAGTACAATACCGGCAGTTGATTCCCCAGCAAAACTTTTGGCAATTGACACTTCTCAAGTTGAGAAGAAATCAATCATAGAGATGAGTCCCATAGAGCTAATGATGATGGCTACTCAAAAGCTAATGAAAGAAGGATTTGTAGACAAAGGAATAATAGATCAATTAATAATAGTTTTGCATGGATTGATACCTGATTGTATGATTGAAAATGAAGCAAGACCTTCTGGCAAGCTTAAGGCATTGACAGAGCACATATAAAAAAACTTTCAATCATTACAGCAGATTTCTGACAAGAAAGCACTTGAAAGATTTACTCTGGCCAAGAAAATTGCTTTTGATCAGATTATTGAGACAAAAAAGAGGAAGGTTGAAGAGAAACTTATACTTATTGAAAACTCTTTGAAATGGTGTACTAACATCTACAAGGTTTGTTGTAATATAGAGATTCTTACAATAAATGTAGATAAGAGGTTAAAGGAGTTACATGAACAGATTGTTAATATTGCTAATTCTTTTGATGGACTAACTTCACTTACAACTTCTATTGATGGACAAATTTTGACTTTGGAGAACCAATTTTTTGCTTTTGAAAAGGAAAGAGACAAGATCATTTGGAGAGCAAGGAGTCTCAGAAGTTTGGTGAGTCCAAGATTGGATTCACTTGGTGTACATAAGAGGGAATGTATGGATATTCTTGCGAAGCGCACACCGACACAAGTCATTGAGAAAGAAACACTAGCACATTTACTGAGTGGACTTGTATCCATATTTGAAACATTCAAAACCAGCTGGGATACTTATGTACAGTTTCTAGAGAAAGCTTACTCAGAAATCTTGAGATTGGTCAAGCTCTGGTAAAGTAATCTGTAATATTTCTTTCAATTCTTTTATTGGTCTTTGGCATTGATGCCAAAGGGGGAGAGTATATGTATGTGAAAAATATATAATCCTAGGGGGAGGATATCAAATAGAGTATATTGCTAACAGAGTCAATCAACTCAGGGGGACCATGTTTCATATTTCAGTTGAATCCACAGGGAATCCATTTTTCACATGAGTGTTGCCATCAATGCCAAAGGGCGATATTGTTGGCAATTGACACTCATTTGATTCATATGTTGTCATTGATGACAACAAGATTATATAGAAGGCGTATACTGGCAGATACCGACATTTGGAGGCATACACCGGCAGATACTGGCATTGGAATATTTAGGGTCATCACCGACACCGGCACCAGCACCAACATCCAGCACTTCAATGAAGCCGACATCAATCTGGGATCCAAAAGGTTTTATTTGTAAAATCATTTTGTAATTATTGTATAGGGCCAATATTGAATATATTTTGTATTGTAAGCCGACATAAGGCATATTGTTTGTAAAGGGTATATAAGTCAGTCTGTTAGGTCATTTTGATATATGAAAAAGGTAGTAGAGCTATGTAATGCAAAGGATATGTATGTAGGTCATTTGTATGAAAATTTTATATCATGCAATGATCAGTAGATGGTTTGTAAATCATTCTTGGAGGAAAGGAGATACCGGTAGAAGGGTTCAGGGTTTATGAACCGACACAGAGCAGAGCAATAACCAGAACTCTTTTTGGCATTGCAGATACATTTTGTGAGTTCACCAGTACTATTTTATCTTAGCAAAAGATCGTAGTCAATGAGACTCTTTTGTGTTGAGCAGTGTTCTCTAGGAAGTGTTCCTTCCTACATGTGCATACCCCCATGTTATGTAATATCTTTCATATGGACAGTGAGTTGGTATTGTGGGTCACAAATCCCACCGTGGTTTTTCCTCTTTGAGGTTTTCCACGTATAAATTCAGTGTGTTATGGTGTTCATTCATGTGGCTGGTTTATTTACTTCATGTTATATGTTTCTTCATTTACTGGTTTATATGTGTATGTTATAAAAAGTTAAAATCTTGTATTACCAACAGAACACTGATTCACCCCCCTTCTCAGTGTTCTTGGATTCCAACAATATGCATATGCCTCACAACCAAAAAATCTAAGATGTCTCAATGCATTCCTATGAGCTAACCATGCCCCCAAAGGCATTTTATCAACAGAACCAACCCATGATTTTTTGTGGAAAAAATTAAAAAACCAACAGACAATTTTTCAGGAAAAAATATTGAAAACCCTGGGACCTGTAAGATGAGGTTTGGCCTAAATCAATCTAATCAAGGCAATGATATTTAGATATCGTGAACATGCACTATTTTTGGGTGTTGTGGCAGCTATTGAACTTTTGACTATGTTCCAACATGATGTTGGTCAAAGATGCCATCACAAAAATGGAGGTTGAACGGGGTCAACCTAGTGAAAGCATGAGACAGAAGAATCTGACTCAAAAATTATAATAGAAGAAGCTCGACAAAAATTTTGAAACCTTGGAGGAGAATTTTGGCATGAATTCTAAGGCATGAATTTTGAGGATTGGAAGAACCCCCAAAATTAAAATTTTCTGCAAACTTAAAACTTGAAATTTTTCTTGAAAATAATCATTGTTTCAGGCTTCAATAATTCGTGTGTGTCAGATCTCTAATTTGCGTGTGAAGGCTACATTTGCTTGGATGGATTTTGTTACTCTTGTTCATTTACATTCTGCAGATCCTGGGAGGGTCTCTGTAGCAGTAGAGTGTTCTTTGCATCTATGATCATAACACCTACATTGTTTTCTGTAGGGTATTGAGTATGATGACCATTAGGGAGGGTGTTAAAATAATATTAATATCTTCTATAATGGTCATTCGATGTACGAGACCTATTAACCGGGTAGAAAGCATTGGAAATAGCTTTAGCCCAAAACCAAATTTCTAGACCAACACCACTCAACGTACTCTTATCCTTCTCCATTAATGTCCTATTCATTCTTTCTACACTTCCATTCTTTTGTAGAGAATATAGAGTTATCTTTTGTCTACTAATGTCATAGTCTTTACAAAATCTATTAAAATCATTAGAGAAAAATTCACTTTCATTATCAATCCTCAAACATTTTCTTTTCTTTCTAGTCTGCAACTCAATTGTTATTTTAAATTACTTAAATTGACCAAAAACTTTAGATTTACCTTTTAGAAAATATAGCCATGTCCTACTAAAATAATCAATAAATGAAACATAATTGAACCAAAGGGAAAACATGTAATGGTGGTCAAGGTTAGATTAAATCATAATAAATATAAATACTCAAGTAAATACCAAATAAACCTTTAAACCTTCACAATGTTGCCACTTGTTCCTCTGATTGAGCCGTCAGTAAAGTGGAATAAAGCCCTATCTCCATTTGTTTAGATTGGCTCCAAGGTTGGATGTGGAATGCTCTCCACTATACAACAACAATGCAAGATGGAGGATGGATGAATGGATGAGTGACAAAGTAGCTAAGTGTGGAGAAAAAATGACCATAATGAGGATGCTATGGAGATAATTCTAAGCATAGAGGAGCAGCATAAGATTGCATAAGTATGAGATATGGAAGTGAGGGGAGGAGATCCCAATTTATAGATTTGAAAAGTCCAAAATGGAGGGCCAAGGTTGGTTTGGAATGGAGGGTGGACATTTAAGGAAAATGATGTAATGGATTTAAAGGACAAGGTGTGGAGACCAAGAGATTTTCCATAAAGGCATTTCTTGTCTCCACACTCCTCAAGGTGCATAGAGGAGAGTCCCCAATGCACTTTGGAAGAATAAAAGGAATTTAAAATTCCTTGGGAAGGGACAAGGGAATTAAAAATTACCAAATAGAAGATTGCATGGGAGAGAGGGAAGAGAAAAGGAATTAAAAATTTCTTGGGAAGTGAGGGAGCATGGGGAAGTGCAAGGATTTGAAATCCTTTGACATGACCAAAATAGGTGCATTTAAGGTTTTGAGGGTGAGAGGAGACAAGCCATTTATGGCAAGTAGTTGACTCTTTCCTAATCATGAGGATTAGGAATGTGCAAATGATTAGGAGGGGTGATTAGGTGGGCTAATGAGAGATTAGAGAGAAAGTGGATAAGTTAGGAGGATGTGACACGAGGAAAGAGAATGAGGGGAGGAATTTAAAAATTAAGGGATATTATTAATTAGGCTTCTAGAAGAATTAATTAGGCTAAATGAGAATTAAGGAAAGTTATTTGTAGGAATCACTTTAGTTAAGTTAACTTATTAAAATTAATTAACCAAATGGAATTTAGAAGATTAATGATTTGATTGACTTTAGAAGAATAGGGGAATAATTAATTTACTTGATAAATTAATTATAGGACTATAGTGATAGGATTAATTTAATTTAATTTAATTAATTCTGAGAGGAATATGTTAGGATTCCCAAAGATACTGAGAGGGAGGGGTGAATCAGTATTTAACTGGTAAATAGATTTTTTGGCCTTATTAAATAAATTGCATTCCAAAATAGTGTATCGGTAAGCTAGAATTAATGTAGTAAATATGAACAATAAACACAACATAGAAAGCACACCATAACACAAGATTTTTAACAAGGAAACCCGGTGTGGGAAAAACCTCAGTGGGATTTGTGACCCACAATATTCACTCACTGGCTAATGAATGGATATTACTTACAATAGGGGCCTGCACATGCAGGAAGGCCAACTGCCTAAAGCTCACTACTTAATTACAAAAGGAAGTCTCACTGACTTACAAAATGGATTATGAAAATCCAATATAATGTACTGCTTTAGTTCAACATTTGCTATGCCAGGTTCAGTGCCGGTTTAAGCTCATACAATAACCATAAACCTTACCCCAAAATCTGCCTTAATATTCACACATTACTTCTACAAATAATCTTCCCATGTTCGCATCTTAAATGATCTACAAGATCTCATACTTATATATGAGTCTTATTACAATATGTCTTGTCGACTTACAAAAAGATATTACAATTAAATACAATATACAATAATCAAAATCTTGTCGGCTGGGGTGTTGGTAATCATCTTTGTCACTGTCGGTGAACTATCTGTCAATGTAGAGTCTGTCGGTGTCGGTGCCTGCTAGTGCCATAGGATTTCAAGGTTGCCATGAATGACAATATCTTCAATCATCTACAATTCTCATTGGAGTGTGAAATTCCAACAATCTCCCCCTTTGGCATTGATGGCAACACCCATGAGAAAAATTCAAAATTGTATCCAAAAATTGAAGTCCAAAAATCTTACCAAAACTATGTGCTCCCCCTGAGCAGATGATCTCTAAGTCATTGGATTTTTCTCTTCTCTACTATTCCCCCTTTTACATCAATGAAAAAAGTTGTCAAAATGTCAATTGAGTGTAGTTATCAGCTAAAACCTTGTACCTAGTTGGTTACAATCTGAAAAAGGTGTACTAATACAAAATTCAAGCTCTCAGTGAACCTGTCAATGTCCTTCAATGTTGCCTCTGTTCTTTGAATGGTACTAGTGAGGTGATGCATTTTCTCTTCCAGTGTCTTCAGTCCTTGAACAAGTGCCTCTGATATCTCTTTTCTTAAAGAGATGAGGTAATCCAATTTGGGACTGAGTCTACATTTTAGATCTTTTGCCTTTCCTTTTATTCTTTCCTTTTCCTTCTCCAATTTCTCAAGTTTGTCCTCAAATTCAGCTATCTTCTGCTCTATAAATGATATTGGTTCAGATGAACCAATGATGTTGTCAAATATATCATTTATTTCTTTCTACATATTACTAATCTTCTTGTCTATATCCACTGTCAAAATATTAGTCTTACAAGTGTCTTTGTACAACTCCTTAAACTCCATTATTGTTTTTCTTAGTGCCGATAGGAGTGTGTCAATATGTTCCATGCACTTCTTTATTATCTCATCAAAGAATATCTCTTTTTCCTTATTCATTTTCTCTCTAAATGTCTCCTCATTTATCTGGTCAACTGTCAATATGTTACCGGTGATATACTTAGACAATGTGTATAATTGACTTAAAGAATCTTTATTTTCCACATTGCACTTGGGTGAAATCAGTTTTAGAATAGGAATGGTAACATCAATAGCTTTATATGCTAATGCATTTCATCTGTGATTTTCTTAATTGAATCCAATAATACCTTTGTCACATTAGCTGGTCTGAATTCTGTCATGGAAGAACCAGATGATTGTCCAACTACCTTAACAATCTGCATTCTATTGGTGTGAGTAACCTCTTTGCTTGTATTGACCTCTGGTAGGTTAGTTTGTGTCTGCATTTCTATAAACAAAGGTTTAGGCTTCTCAGCTATTGTCAGTGGCACTGTCTCTGCATGAACCTGTGACTCAACCTTTTTCTCTTCCTATTTCTCAACTTTTACCTTAGTGGGTTTCATTGTACTCTCTACTGTCAGTTTCTCTGATGAAGTCTCAGTGGTATTCACTGTCGGTTTCTCAGTATGCACCTCTGTACTATCCACTGCCGATATCTCAACTGGTTTCTCTGCGTTATTAGTCGGTTACTCTAACTCTGTAGGTTTTTCAATGTTTGTATTAATGGTATTGTCAGTATCCATTCCAGTAACCAGGGGATCAACTGATTGTTCAGTTTTCTCAAGGTGTGTCTCAACCCCAATTTCAACATTATCGGCTAGTGTTTCAACTGCAATATTGTCAACCGGTGGCTCAGTAGCCACATCTTTCTTCTCACCAGTGGTTTCCTTATCAACCACAATATTGACCTCTTGTGTATCAATATTCATTGTATACAAAACTTCAGAATCAATATTTGTATCCTCATGTGTAGTCTCCATATCCTCAGTTTTCGGTGTGTCAATAGTTTCAACTAGTGAAGTAATAGGAGGTGGTGGCAAATTGTCTATTACTTTTATGTTGGGTAGTCCACTTACCTTGCCTTTACCTTTGTCCTTATCCTTTTGATATACCTTAAATGTTTTAGGTCTATTGAGTTCTTCTTGCTTCTCTTTCTCCACAAAGAAGATATCCCATTTATTTGTTGTCTCTTCAGTGATTTCATTAACTTTGCCTGCCATTAAGGATACATGTTGGTGACCACTAGAAAATACTATCCTGTTAGCCTCACTTATTAACTCATCAATTTCTTCTATTGATTTAACAGGGCGTATAGCGAGTAGCTTTTCAACTTTTATTTTCGTATCCAATTCCATAATAGCTAGCCTCTTGGCATCAAGTCGTCTATACAAGTCACTGGGCAGATCATCTACAACCTCTATCAAAAATTTCATATACATATCTAGGTGTAGAATGATACTATTTTCTATGCTTTCCTTTTCTTTATTTGTAAAAGTATCATACAGTTTACTGACATTAGACAAGTTTCCATCATCTGTTATTTCATTCAAAAGATTGTCTAAAGGAGGAATAACTTGTTTTTCCTTCTTCTTCCTTGGTGTCATTTTCTTTGTTGGTGGCCTTACTGCCTATTGTTTCCTTCTTGTTCTCTTTGGTGCAGGAGAGGGTGCCAGTGAAGGTTTTCTTTTCCTTTCTACTATCTTAAACTCAGCTGGGATTTCATTGTTAGATGAAGTTCCAACCGGTGAGGGGTGAGCTTCCGGTTGTAACCCTTCCAAGTCACTTTCCTTAATACCAGTGATATTCAATACATTTTCCCTTATCTCTTTCACTTGTTTAGTTGCTTTCCTGATATATTGCTCTCTTTTCTTCCTTCGTTTAAGTGTTTGTACTTTTCTTTCAATGGTTTCAGCACTACCAAATATTTTCTCTTCAGGTTCTCTAGGGGCTTCAAGTAGGGCTTTGGCATATGCCTCAATTATGTTTACATCAGCCTCATAACCCATTTCTATCACCCAAATAGTTCTAGGAACCCCTGCCTCCATCCAGATTTCATCTTTCTTAATAACAAAATAAATTTCTTTCTAATATTTATCAACAATGTCCTGAGGTAGCCTTTCCCTTGTTTTCATTCTAGCCTTAAATGCTTGGAAATATTCAATTATATTGTTTTCCATGTCTATTCCCATGCCGGTAAAGATATCTAATAGTTGTTTACCTACCAGTATGTCAAAACCAAATTCTTTCCTACATATACCGGGAAATTCCTTTGTAATATATAGCATTAGGCACACAAGTAGATTACCAAATTTGAAAGTACCTTTCTTATCACCTTTGATTTTCTTCAAGGTGTCAATCAATTCATCCTTCAACCATCACATATATCTATCTTAGCATTATTGTTCATGATATCATAAGCACTCTTGATACATAAACTACAAACAAAGTTTAATATGTTAGCATGTGTAGTTATGTATCGTAGTATCATGCTAATGAATCTAACATTTATGTCTTTTACATCATTGACTCTCAAGGATCTTCTGTCATGGGTTGCACCAGTTAATGTCATCATAGTGTTATTTGGAACTTTCTTAGTTTTGTCAGGCCTGCTACTGGTGGAAGGTAAGCCAGTCATTGCCTTTACTGCTTCTCTAGTGATCTTATGGATAGAATCAAGCTAAAAGAATTCTCCATGAACTCTACTGAGTAAAATCCTCACAACTTCCTTAAGAAAATCAAGAATATCAAGTATTTCCACAAAACCTAGGGTTTCTATGATTTTATGTTCCGATTTCACAACACCATTCTCATCACAAATGACAGTCTTATACATATTCACGATTTCATCAACACCTAGTTCCTCAATATGACAATGTATGTATATCCTAGGGTCTTCTGCAACTCCTTTAGGGATTTTAGAGAATGCACTTAGGGTATCATCTTGCTTTGCTACTTTGGGTATGATTTTGAATATGGGCCTAGGGTATTTAACCACTTCAACAACAATAGGGTTTGCAGTGAATTCAGGAGCAGAGGAGGAAGCCATTGATAAATACCTTAATCTGCCTTTAGGTTTGGATGCTTGAAATATTTTTTCTTCACTTCTCACTGTGGATGCCTTCGCTCAGGTTTTTCACACTCTTAGGAATTTTGAATGCTCGATGAGTGAAAAAGAGTGAAAAACACTTGCTTTATAATGTCTTTTCCTTCAACAACCACAATAAATGCCTGCCGGTTAAGTGAAACGTAACACATCTGCCGATAAAGAAGCAATTCATCTTCTTACCATCAACCGAGGGTAAACTAGCATGATTTTCAATAAGTTGTCATACCCCCAAAGGGTTTCTTTTCAATTAGATGAATAATCTCTTGCCTATGGAGTGATACTCTATTCTACCGGAGAAGGAATAGTCTCATCAACATTCTGATCTCTCTTTCTAATCCATTGTTTTGAAAATTATTTCTTTACCTCAACAACCTTCTCTTTACCTTTCAAATTGGGTCCTTTATTATTTGTCGGTGATGTCTTCTACAAAATTTTGCAATATGTCCAATCTTGTTACAAGTATAACAAGTCACATTGTTTTTCTGAATAGCCTTTCCATATCCTATGCCGGTATGCATTCTGCATTGATTAGATAAGTGTCTAAATCTTCCACAAACATAACATCTTACATTCATTCTGCAGTTTTTTGAATTATGACCAGTTTTGTTGCATTTTGAACATTGATTGGTAGGTGCATTAGTGTTCTGATAGTTTCTAGATCTACAATGATTTTCTCTATGACCATACTTGTTACAGTTAAAGCATTTCCCATTAAATTTGTAGGCATTAGGTTGTCTTACCGGTTTACTGTGATCATGGTTGTTTGCAGTACTGGAGCTTTCACCAACTTCAAAGCCAAGTCCATTAGTATCTCCATTAGGTTTCTAATTTTTCAGCATATCATCAAGTTCTTCTAAACTTTTCTTGAATTTATCTTTGTGTTGATTTGCAGTAGCCAACTTATTTTCCAAGAAATCCTTCTATCTCATGAGTTGAGTTTTATCATGTTCCAATTGAATCAGATATGTCTTCAACATATCATTTTCATGACTGAGTCTTAGATTTTCAGTTCCAGCATCATTGATTCTCCTAGTCAATTCATCTTCATTCTTCTTTCTGTCTTTAGTGTCTTTACAAAATCTCATAGTCATATCTTGCATCTCATTCCTCAAGGTCATGTTTTCTTGCTTCATCTTGCTTACAAGATCATTAAGAGTTTCCTTTTCATCATCATCATTATGTATTTTCTCATGAAGTTCTCTTCTTTTGTTTCTAGCAATAGTAAGATTCTCCTAAAGTCCTTGAATAATTTCCTGTGTAGCCTTCAGATCATCTTCAAGTTTGATATTCTTCAACTTTTCTTCATCATAATTCGAAAGAGTTGTTTCCAATTGCTTTCTCAAGTTATCCATCTATACCGGTGCCAGAATCTCCCTCAAGTTGTTAGGCTTTTGAAAATAGAGGACCAGGCTCTAATATTGTGGGTCTCAATCCCACCATCGTATTTCCCTTTCTGGGTTTCCACTTAAAAATTCTGTTGTTATGGTTTTGTGCTTGTTTGTATTAAGTTTTTTCACTTTACTTTTGTTCATTTGCATCAAGTGGTTTAAGAATCAGTTCAAGAAAAATAAATATTGCACACCACTGATTCACCACCCCTCTCAGTGTTCATTGGTTCCAATAGTGTTATGGTGCCTTTCAAAACCCTTTCTACATCATCATAAGCCTTTATTGTTATCTTACCATAGTGATCAACTAGATTTTCAGAGATTCCCAGTTGTTTAATCAACTTATATGTATAAATATTTAAGCTAGATCCACCATCTATGGGAACACTATTAATTTTGTGCTTCTGGACAATAGTTTCAATGTGGAGGGGTATGTTGTGGGATGTATCGTCAGCTGGTGCATCTTTGGATGTGAACACAATGTGATGTTGCACAACAAGGTTACATATAAGGGCTTGGAATTGTGTTACATTGATATTATTCGAGAAACGAGACTCTAAGAGGTCCTTCTCAAGGCTCTCTTTATGGATAGGTGAAGTCTTGAGAAGTTCAAGAATATATATCTATGAAGGTGTCTTGCTAAGATGATCAAGGATATCATAACAATGGGTGGATGACATGGGGGATTGCAGAGGAGGGGGAGGAGATCTCTAGACAATCACTCTTCCTCTATGGGTGGTAACATTATAGTCATTATGAGGGTAAGAGGTGGAAGGTGTAGCACTTAAGCAGTCACCAATGAGGAGGGACCTCAAAGAGATCAATACAGACCGGTCCGCAAGAGTAAACACAATGGAAACACAAATATATGATGGAGGCAATGTAGAAAAGATTATTTTATTGCATGGAAATTGATTACATCCAACCGGTAACAACCAGATTACAACATACTGACTCACAGGCCTGGTAGAACATATAGAATAGGTCACAACCAGGACCTTGAATCTTAAGATCTATCTTCTATGCATAGTCTAGCTACTTGATTCTTTTGTTTGTTGCATTATAATGCACAATTGCAATTATATATATCAATCCAAAGGATCTAGTCAGCCCAAAATGAATCAAAACCTGAAGAACAAGACCTAACATGTAAAATAAACAAGGTCAACCTCCACCAAGAGATTCCTCCAAAAAATACAAATAATGAAGTGTAGATCATGGGAAAAGGTTAGACACACACCAAGGAACATTGAAATCAATCCTCAAGACTCCACAAGCTTTGGAAGGGGTTTCAGTAGATCACTAAAATAGATCCAAGCAACCAGTAACAGGAAACTGTCAAGGAAACCGATAGCAATATCTTGCCAAAAAATGATCCAAATGCGATGTGGTCTGGAAACAAGAAAGATGATCAAGTATTCAAGTATAATCCAACTCCATAGGATCCGATGTGCCAAAACTGGGACACAAAGAAAGGAAAACGGAAACTGCAAATAGAAAGGAAAATGTTTTTGGTTGATGCAAGATTTCTATGAACCAGGGATGCTCCTGCATCATACATTCGAGGTTATTGAAAAAGTGAGTCTCTCACTTTGTTGGGGTTAGAGGAAAACCAAGGCGATCTACCTCTTCCTAAGAAATCCAAGATGAATCTTCAACTGGTCTATCCTTCCATTTCACAAGATACTCCTTATACTGACTGCTTCGAGTACTACGCCCAATCCTACTATCCAAAATATCTTCAATCTAATCCGGTTCCTTTTGGGAAACTATTTCTCCAAGTCTGTAATACTGTCCTCACTGAATTTTGGTTCATTGATACTCATGAATATCTGCAATGTTAAAAATAGGTGAAATACTCAGACTATCCGATAACTCAACTTCATATGCATTTCCAGAGTTGAACTTCCTCAATATCTTGCAAGGTCCAAACTTCTTCATCTGCAATTTGTTATAAGTTCCAATGGGGAATCTCTCTTTTCACAAGCATACCATTACTTCATCGCCAACTTCAAATTCCTTATGTCTCCTCTTCTCATCTGCCTTCTTGTTATACTTGTTGTTCATGTCTTCCAAATGTTGTTTAACCTGAATATGCAAGGCTTCCATGTGATCTACAAAATCTTCTGCTTATGAACTTCTCTGGTCTTCATTGCTAATATCTCTCAATTCCGCTATACCTCTAGGATGCACTCTGATAACAATCACAAAAGGTTTTTTTTCCCGTACTCTCATTTTCAAAATTATTTTAGGCAAATTCTGCTTGTGCAAGAATCAAATACCAACTTCCAGTTTTATCTCCCACTAAACATCTCAACAAATTTCCCAAACTCTGGTTAACTACTTCTATTTGTCCATCTGTCTATGGATGAAAAGTAGAACTTAACTTCAAATTTGTCTTCATCTTCTTCCAAAGTGTTCTCCAAAAATAGCCAACAAACTTAGTGTCTCTATCTGAAACTATGCTCTTAGGTAATCCATGCACTCTCACCACTTCCTTAAAAAATAGGTGTACTACATATAATGCATCCGATGTCTTCTTACAAGGTATTAAATGATCCATCTTTAAGAATCTATCCACTACCACAAATATAGAATCATTCCCTCTCGGTGTCTTAGGCAATCCAAGTACAAAATCCATGCTTATATCCTCCCAAGGTCTTACCAGTACTATCAAAAGTTTATACAATCCCACATTCTGACTACTACCCTTTGAAACTTGACAAAATCTACAACTTTATACATATCACTTAACATATTTATGAATCTGGGGCCAAAAGTACTGCTCACTCACAAACGCTACTATTTTGTCAATGCCAAAATGTCCAACCAAACCTCCACTATGTTTCTCCTTTATCATATTCTCCCTCATAGAACTCTTAGGTATACACAACTGAACTCCTTTGAATAATATCTCATCTTGAATGAAATAATCCAACCACTTGCTTCTGTCTACCATAACCGGTTCTCTACATGCTTTCCAAGGTTCTGCAAAATTTGGGTCATCATCATACAAGGTCTTCAAATATTCAAATCCCAACAATGTCACTCTCATCTCTGTCAGCAAATTCCTTCTCCTACTCCATGCATCAGAAACTTTGTTAGATTTCCCACTTCTATGCTTCAACACAAAGTTGTAACTCTAAAATAATTCTAGCCATCTCATATGTCTCTAATTTAGCTTATTCTGACTGTTCAAATACTGCAAATCTTGATGATTTGAATACAACACAAACTCCTTAGGCAACAAGTAGTGTCTCCACTTCTTCAAGGCTTGAACTATGGCATAAAACTCCTGATTATACACTAAACATCTCCTCCAGACATCATTCAATTTATCACTGAAATAAGCTACTGCTCTCCCTTCCTGACTCAAGACTGCTCCTATTGAAGTTCCACTTGCATCATAATCCACTTGAAATACTTTACTAAAATCCAATAAAGCCAACATAGAATTCTTAGTCACTTCTGCTTCAATAACTCAAAACTTTTGTTTGCTCCAGTAGTCCACTTGAATTCCTTGCAATCTCCTCTCATGGTCTCAGGCATAGGGTTACAAATTGAACTAAAATTTCAGATAAACTTTCGGTAAAAACTAGCCAATCCATGAAATGATCTTACCTCTTCATTTCTTTTTGGTGTAGGCCACTCAACAATTACTTTCACTTTCTCAGGATCCATCTTTAATCCATCAATAGATATCACAAATCCCAAATAGACTAACTCATCCGTCTTGAAAGTACACTTCTTAAGATTTATCTAAAACTTCTCTTCCCTCAACCTCTACAAAAGTTGTTTCAAAAGCAACAAATTCTCCTCCTTGGTCTTACTAAAAATCAGAATTTCATCCAAATACACAATAACAAACTTACTCAAGAACTTCTTCAATACCTCATTCATCAGCCTCATGAAAGTAATTGGTGCATAAGTTAACCCAAAAGGCATCACCAACCATTCATACAGTCCTTCATTTTTCTTGAATGTTGTCTTCCACTCATCACCTTCTCTGATCCTAATCTGATGATAACCACTCTTCAAATCTATCTTTGTAAAGTATATTTCTCCACTCAAATAGTTCATTATGTCATTCATCCTAGGCAAAGGAAACCGGTATTTCACTGTGATCTTGTTTATTTCTCAGGAATCAGTACACATCCTCCATTCTCCATTCTTCTTAGGTGCTAATACTATTGGTACTTCACAAGGGCTCAAACTTTCTTGGATCAAACTTTTCTTCAACAACTCCTGCACTTGTCTATTCAGTTCTTCATTCTCTACTAGTGTCAACCGATGTGTAGCTTTGTTAGGCAAACTAGCTCTGGGAACCAAGTCCATGCAATGACTAATACTTCTCATGGGTGGAAATCCATAAGGTACATTATCTGAAATGATGTCTTCATATTCTATCAACAAATCTTTTATCTCTTCTGGGTGTTCTCCTTCTGGTTCTATTTTCTTAGTCTTCTTAGGAATTAAGTAAAAACACACATTCACATGTTTCAATCCATCCAAGAATCTCCTTCCATCCACCAAAAATATTCTAGTATTGGTACAAACATCACTCTTCAAATTTTCCTCCAAAGGTAACAAGGTTTTCTTCATCCCATTAGCCACAATAGTGTATGTACTCTTTCTCCCATCATGTACTGCCTATCTATCAAGCTGCCAAGGTCTACCCAATAAAAGATGACAAATATCCATAGGAATAATATCACACAAGACTTCATCATGATAATTCCCAATTTTCAATTTCACCAAACATTGCTCACATACTAACAACTTAAGTTCATCTTGAATCCATGTTATCTGATAAGGCTTAGGGTGTTTCAACCTTTCCAAATTCACCTTATTCACCATCTCTTCTGAAACAAGATTATCTGAACTACCACTGTCAATAATAACTTTATAACACTTACTTGATACCTTACATCCAATCTTGAATAGATTCTTCCTCTACAAAGGCTCTTCATTTCCTCTAGTATGACACAAAGCTCTCAAAGGCTCTTCATTTTCTTTGGTATGACACAAAGCTCTCCTCATCACCAATAGTTCTCCATCTTCTAGTTTGTTGTCTAATCTGGTGGGGTTTTCTTCCACCATTGCTTCTCTTCTGGTATTCTCTATCTTCTTACACTCAAAAGAATGATGTCCTTCTCCTCCACACTTATAGCAAGTTCCTCTAAATATCCTCTTGTCTTGTCTTCCAAAATTCTCATTTCGATAACCATTCGGTTCTCTCCTCTGGTAGAAGTTTCTATCATCCTTTTGATATGAATTACCTTCTTTTTTCACTTCCTTATCCTTGTTTTGATCTATACTAGTTCATCTTCCTTTGGTATATCCTCTTCCTCCTTTAAATCTACCTCTGATAAACCTTCCACCTATGCCTCTTTACCTATGCTCATGTATTTTGTTTAACTTCTCTTCTACTTTTAGGGCATACTGGGAAGCCTCTTCAACACTCTCTAATTTGATCAAACTGAGTTCATCTTGTATAGACATCTGCAATCCATTCAAATATCTTTCAACTTGTTCAACTTCATTAACATGTCCAGATCCGATGTTCAACTTGTAAAATTCTTCGGTGTACTCCTTCACACTAGATTCCTTTTGTCTCAAATTTTGTAACTTCAAGAACAGATCCACTTGATAATTCATTGGCATAAACTTTGATTTCAACTAAGAAATCATCCAATCCCATGTCTTTATCTTCTCTTTACCTCTTCTCTATCTATCAACTTGCAAATGTTCCCACCAAAGAGATGCATGACATTTCAACAGGGTACATGCATATTTCACCTTCCTCTCTTTTGCAATGCTTTCAAAATGAAAATACTTCTCCATCTCCAAGATCCAATCCATCAATTCATCTAAATCTAACTTCCCATCATATTCTGGTGGGGTAAAATGAGGTTTAGTATTCACCCTACTCAAAACCCTCAAAAACCTTTCCTCATTTGGATCAACCGCTTGTAGGTTTGCTTGTTCTATCGGGGCTTCTTCTCCTTCATCTTCACTCACATCTTCAATATGTCAACCTCTTCTCTGGGTTGTCTCCACGGCTTCCAACCGGGCTGCTATACCTTACAACATCTCTAGCACAATAGGATCTACATTTCCATGCGTTGTACCATTCCTAGCTCCTCTTTGTGTCATCATTCATGTCGGTCTTCTATAGCTACAGGTCAGATCTATAATCCACTACCCTACAACAAATTTATGGACATGCAACCTCCATAATGAAACTTCGCTTTGGTACCACTTGAAGCAGTCACCAATGAAGAGTAAACACAACAAAAACACAAAGATATGATGGAGGCAATGTAGAGTAGATTATTTAATTGCATGAAAATTGATTACATCCAACTGATAACAACCATATTACAGCATATTGGCTCACAGGCCTAGTAGAACATATAGAATAGGTCACAACCGGGACCTTGAATCTTAAGATCTATCTTCTACGCATAGCCTAGCTACTTAATTCTTCTGTTTGTTGCATTCTAATGTGTAATTACAATCATATATATTGATCCAAAGGATACAATCGGCCCAAAAGGGATCAAAACCCAAAGAACAAGACCTAACATGTAAAATAAACAAGGTCGGCCTCCACCAAGAGATTCCTTTGGAAAATCCAAAAGATGAAGTGTAGATCATGGGAAAAAGTCGGCCACACACCAAGGAACATTGGAATCAATGCTCAAGGATCTGCAAGCTTCGAAAGCAGTTCTAGTAGATCACCAAAATATATCCAGGCAACCGGTAACAAGAACTACCAATCGGTAACAGGAAACTATCAAGGAAATCGATAACAATATCTTTATGGAAAATGATCCAAATGTGATGCAGTCTGGAAACAAGAAAGATGATCAAGTCTTCAAGTAGAATCCAACTCCACAGGATCCGGTGAGCCAAAACAGGGACACACAAAAAGTAAAATTGAAACTACAAATAGAAAGGAAAATGTTTTTGGTTGATGCAAGATTGCTATGAACCAAGGATGCTCCCGCATCAAGCAACTTGAATGATTATCTTTGCTTGAGAGGACTGATTGGATGATTGTAGAGGGGAGACACCTTGAATAGTGACTTTGGATCTATGAGAGATGGGAGGGGGATCAAATCCTTGGATTGTGATGGTGTTGACATGAGTATTGATAGGTTCTATGCGGCCTATGAAGAAGTCAAAGTCGGAGACATAATTAGTGTAATCATAATGAACTTCATGGGATAATGAGCCTTTGGCCTTACTGTTTTTGGGGAATGGATCTTGGTACATTTTGATTGTCATTAAAATTACAAGGTTTAGTAGCTACAACCTTAATGTCACCCTTGTCAATTAGGTCTTGGATGTAGTTATTTAATTTCATATACTTGTGTGTGTCATGACCATTGACACGATGGTAGTCACAATATTCGTTTTCATTATACCATCGGGGTTTAGGTTGATTTGCATCGAAAGGGAATGTTATCGAGAAGACAACAACACCAGTGTTGACTATCTTTTGGAAGATGATCTCAATAGGTTTAGCAAGCAAGGTATACTCATGTTGGGGTTGGTTGTTGGAGCAAGGAAGTTGACCTTGGGTAGAGACATTGTTGCAAGGTTGAGATTTATTTTGTGGGTTGGTTTGAGTGTTGAAGAAATTATTAGTGGTGGTGGGTTTGGAAGGAGCAGCCATAGTGTGGACATGCTTGGAAGCGGTGACTTCATCAGTCACAACATTCTTGTTTTTGGACCAAAATTTTGGCTTTTCATTATACGAGTAGGGAACTTGGTTAGATTTTTTATAATGTTTTAATGTTCCTTCCTCTAAAAGAACACGCTCTAAGGCTAGACCTTTTTTGGTAATTTGATCAAAGGTCTTCAAGCATTGACAAGTCAGGGGTTTTGATAGTTCTGGTACCAGGTTACATTGGAATAGCTCAACTTTATTTGACTCTGGTATGTCCCATGGAAACTTCTTGATGATATGTCACCATCTTTGGAGGAAGTGAGCAAAAGTTTCTTTGGATTTTGTTTTGTGTTACATAGGTCCATCATGGAAACATTATTCACAATATTGTAAGCATAGTGTGACACGAAATTATTTGCTAGGTCAAGGAAGGACTCGATGGAGCCATGGTAGGGCAGAGAACCAAGTGAGGGCATCCCCACTAAGACTTTTTGGGAAAATTCTTATGAGGTAGATATCATTATAAGAGACCTCTTGACAAAGGATATAAAATTAACGGACATGGTCTCTAGGGTCACCCTTACCTTTGTATTTTTCAAAATTAGGCATCTCAAAACTTGGAGGGTAAGGTGAAACTAAAATGGAAGGGTCATAGGGACAAGGACATATTTCTTCAAAAGTGTAAGGTATCTTTTTTGTCTCATCCTTGAGGTTTTTGATGAGGTCCTTCATGTCCTGAATTTCTTTCATAAGATCGGGCTGTTGATTTTAGACATTAGGGACATAGTGACCCATTTTAGACCCTGTATTTGGTTGGACATGAGAGGGATACCACCACCACCACCAATGTATTGGTAAGAGGAACTAAGAGATTGTAAAGTGACTTAAGGTTGTGACCCACAAATAGTGCTAGTGGGAGGTAAGCTAGTGTTGATGAAGTTGAAGGAATTATGGAGAGGTGTGGTTGACCTAGGAGGTTGAGACATGGTTGGATTAGACATGATTTGAGGTATGGAAATTGGAGCTAAATAAGTTGAGGATGTGGATTTTGCAGATTGTGGGAGAAGAATAGTGTCAATGATGAGTTTATCTACGAGGTCACCTTCTAGTGGTTTGTCAAGGATAGACCAATCAAATCCTGGGGACAAGTGTGCCCCTTGGGTAATGAGATGAGCTATAAACCCATTAGGATTATGTTTAAAAAATATTTCCATCATGTCTTGATTATAAGGGTTGGCAATGAAGAATTGGAAATGTGGAGAAATATCAGGTTGATCAACAAGTTGTTCTTCTTGTTGTGGATCTTGATCAAAGTGGTGACTAGTCTCGGGCATTTCATTGCCTTCGACGGCCATTTTCACTTTTTGTGAGCGAGTCAAGACCATACACGAGTAACCTTATAGATGAAAAGTGAAGACTTTGGGGTAGATTGAATTAGAAATTATTGAAAGGACTTAGGATTTTTTTATTTTATTTGATTTGGTTAGGATTGGAATGGATTTGGATGGTCCTTGGATTAGGACAAGATTGATTAGGATGATACCTTAGCTCTTATATTAGGACTTAGGTGAGAGGTTGATGATGTGGACCACAAGCAAGGTGGAAACCAAGCTAAGTGAAATTCAGACCTTGGATTAGGCAAGAATGATAAAACCTTCTTCTACCTAGGATAAACTTATGTTCCTAAGAAAAATAGGGTAAAAGGATTAGGGTTTTAGTCATCCTAAAATGATTAAGAAAAGGTACTTGGGGGAGATTCTTTCCCAAGCACAAATGCCAAATGATGATTGATTAAAGATGAAGGTCTAAACCAAACTTTCACAAAGTATTAACCTTAGCATGAGGTTGATTGATTAAATGATTTGATTAATTTGATTGGGAATGATTGAAATTAATTGGTTAATGTGTTATGGAAGATAAAGAGAGAAGCAAGGAAATATGAAGAAATGTAAATGTCACTTTAGATGGACAAAGACTCAATAATTGATTTGTGGAGAAGGCAAGTTGGACAAATGGATACGACCACCCCTATTGATTAATAGGGATAAATATGATCTTTGATGGAAGGCACACAAATTCTCAAAGACTCCTCACCAAACTCATTTTTGTGACCATGAAGATAATTGTGAAAATGATGTAAGAAGGTCCTATGTTTGAACAAGAGTTTTCAATTATGTACAAGAACTTTCTACACTTAAGGAGGTTCTTCTAACTGGTCTTATTCTTCTTGCCTTGATGATATATGGAATCTTTGGGGTGTTTGAGAAACTTGGTTTTATGGTCCATGAAGGAAACTAACTAGAAATATGACCAAGGTGGAGATGCCAAAGTAGAGAGGAGATGTTGAAACAGTGGTAGCGGAGCTGTTGAAACTTAGAATTTAACAGGGTGGAGACACCGAAGGATAGTTTGATAGTTTAAGATGGAAATTTTGAATGGAACTTGGTCAAACTTGGTCAAATTTGGAAAATGTGTAACTTTTTTTACTCTTAGAAAGAAGATATCAGACAATAAATACATATTGGCCAAGGTTTTAATGCTTATGAGAGGCACAAAAGTGATTTGGGGGCCTAGATTATCCCAATAATAAAAATGCAAAATGAAGACACTTCAAGCATACATCCTATGTTCAAAAATGGAAGAAACCATTATATGGGCCTCTCACACAAAGCGATACCTCAAACAAGTGGAAAAATAGAGATTTTGGTAGCACTGCCTCTCCCTTACAACACACTCACTTCTCAGACATACCAGATTCTCTTACCCCAAAGATTCAAAAATCATATGAGGGATTCAAGTCTCATCTTGAGTGGGTACATGAGAGGCAACTTCTGGGTACAATTTGTATCCCTTACACCACTAATGTAGGATTTTGGTCTCACTAACACAAGGTTCCTAGCACGAGACTCTCTTTCGGGCATCCATGTATGCTCTCTCCCTTGAGAGGCATCCTTCCTGTAGAACACAGGTATTGGGGAGGTCTGCATAGGTAGGAAATTAGCACCTGTCATGACGAATTTCATCTCACATGTTTTATATAGCAGTTGAGAGGTGACTCTACTAAGAGCCCATTACCGCTTGGGTCATTCTCCCCACATTGGCCTTATGGGCTTCTCGGGGGGACAAACCCTCCACCTATGAAAAATAAAATCAAGCATTGCTAACACTTTTCTTATGCACCCAAGATTATGAGAATTAGGGGGAGAGGATAGTGTGTGTTAGCGATTCGAGTCCACTCTACACAAGTGCAAACACACCAAACACAAAAAACATTCATTCATTTTAGTCCCACGTGATGAATTTATCTAATCTAGAAATGCAATGAAAGCAAACTAATACTAGTGGGAAATATAATGTCTGAGCTAAAAGAAAATAGAATAGTAGTTTGTGAAAATTGTTTTGGACTTACAAATAAAACTTGCAAAAGCTCAAATTTAGATTAGTGACAAAAGTCCTAGCTACCTCGGCATAGATGTCGAACGTCTGCGTAGACATAGAAATTGTATGTAGGCACCGAAGGGGGGCATGACTCTAAGCAAAAATAAATAAAGTGGGAAAAGAATTTTTGAATTCAAATTTAAAAAATGAGTATGAATCTTATAACTATAGAGACATGGATTTAGGATGCAAACCCTAATCGTCTGTGCAGACACCGAAACAGGTCGTTGCAGATAAACGTTAACTTGTAGAAAATTAAAAAATTCAAATTTTAAATTTAGGTGAGAAAATAATTTCGGTAGAGATGTCGAATCCAAGCACAGACACTACTCATCTGCACAGATGTCAGAGCACAAATGTCTAAAATTTTTGCCTAGTCTGCTAAAAAGAAAAAGCTAAATTACTGATAAATTCTTGATTGTTGAATAAGTAAAATATGCTAACCTAAATGTTTTTGTTCTTTTTAAGCCAGTATTTAAGTGTTTTATGCTTCTTAAACCAATTGAACAAGTAAAAATAAAACAAAAAGTAAAAAAATGATTAGCTCTTAGTTCAAGGCAGAGATGCCAATGCGTTTAAAAATGCAAACGTCGATCTAGAAATACAAAGAACAGGGAGTGGGAGAATTTGATTTTTAACAGATATGCCAATCCCCACGTAGATGTCAATCCAACAGGAGCAGAGACATTGAAGTATAGGCAGAGATGTCAAACCAAAATATACAACCAAATCTTCACCAAAAACACAAAAAATATTAGTACTTAGGGATGTGGGTCCCACTGAGCATGCCAAAATGAACCAAGGGAAAACATGCAATGGTGGTCAAGCTTAGTTTAAATGAAAATAAGTATAAAAACTCAAATAAATACCAAATTAACATTTATACCTTCACAATGTTTCCACTTGTTCCTCTGATTGAGTCATCAGTGAAGTGGAATAATGCCCTATCTCCACTTGTTTGGATTGGCTCCAAGGTTGGATGTGAAATTCTCTCCACTATACAACAACAATGCAAGATGAAGGATGGATGAATAGATGAGTGACAAACTAGCTAAGTGTGGAGCAAAAATGACTATAATGAGGATGATATGGAGATAATTCTAAGCATAGAGGAGCAACATAAGATTGCATAAGTATGAGATATGGAAGTAAGGGGAGGAGACCCCAATTTATAAATTTGAAGAGGCCAAATTAGAGGGGCAAGATATATTTGGAATGGAGGGTGGAGATTGAAGGAAAGTGATGGAAGGGATTAAGAGGACAATGTGTGGAGACCAAGAGATTTGCCATAAAGGCATTTCTTGTCTCCGCACTCCTCAAGGTGCATATGGGAGAGTCCTTAATGCACTTTGGAAGAATAAAAGGAATTTAAAATTCCACAAGGGAATTAAAAATTCCCAAATATAAGATTGCATGGGAGAGAGGGAAGAGAAAAGGAATTAAAAATTCCTTGGGAAGGGAGGGAGCATGGGCAAGGCAAGGATTTGAAATCCTTTGACATGACCAAAGTAGGTGCATTTAAGTTTTTGAGGGTGAGAGGAGAGAAGCCATTTATCGCAAGTAGTTGACTCATTCCTAATCATGAGGATTAGGAATGTGCAAATGATTAGGAGGTGAGATTAGGTGGGTTAATGAGAGATTAGAGAGCAAGTGGATAAGTTAGGAGGATGTGACACAAGGAGAGAGAATGAGTGGAGGAATTTAAATTGAGGAATATTACTAATAAGGCTTCTAGAAGAATTAATTAGGCTAAATAAGGATTAAGGAAAGTGATTTGTAGGAATCACTTTAGTTAAGTTAATTTATTAAAATTAATTAACCAAATGGAATTTAGAAGAATTAATGATTTGATTGACTTTAGAAGAATAGGGGAATAATTAATTTATTTGATAAATTAATTATAGGACTATAGTGACAGGATTAATTAAATTAAATTAAATTAATTATGAGAGGAATAAGGATAACATGATTTAATTAATAAATGACGTAGAAAGGCTACCTTAATTAAATACTTAATTTAATTAATTTTAGGCATCTACAATAATGTGTGGATTTTTTAATGGAAGGAACATGTACATGACTAAACACATCAGAATGAATAAGATCCAAAACACCACAATATTTATGAGAACTTGAGTAAAACTGAACATGATTTTATTTTCTATAAATGCAATGCTCAAATAAATCAAAGTCAAGATTACAATCATTCATACCTTCAAAAGGGTTTTTTATTTTTCAAGGTCCTTATACCCTTTTCTCCAATGCAACCAAGCCTCTGGTGCCATAACATAGTCTTCTCTATAGGTAGGTTTTTTTCTGAGGAACATGCACTCTTAGGTACTCAAAATCCATGTCCTTTTGTTGAAGATGAAATCATATCTTCCAACAAATTATCCACATATTTTATTTTCACAAAAGTGTTATTACATGCAATAGTGTATGCTTCTAGCTTATACAATGTGCCAAATTTGACACCTCTAGCAATCACCATAGAACCTCTAAACATTTTACATCTTGCATCAAAAAAGACTGCCGACATGCCTACATCTATCAGATTGGTCATAGATAACAAATTTCATTTTAGTCCAAGTATATGCAATACACCACTAATCCATTTTACTCTACCATCAGGAAACATGATTCTAACTTTACCACAACCAACAATATCTAAATAAGAATCATCACCTAAGTACACCTTACCTCCACTAAATTTTTCATAATGCACTTGATTTAATTAACCATGCATCATTACTTGTATGAGTGATCAAAGCTACAATGAATTTGCTTCACCATCTTCCTTCTCAAACTAAAAATTAGAATCAAATTTCTTATTTTTCTTCTTCTTTTTCTTCTTCTTTTTCTTCTTCTTTTCATGTTTTCTATCATTACAAAAGTGTTCTGATTTATTGCAATTCCAACAAATGACTTTGGACTTTCCAAGGGATTTGGATCTCCCTCAGGACTTAGATTTATCATGCTTCTCATTCTTCTTACCTTTTTCCTTGGGTCTTCCTGGAATAGTGTGAGCTTCCTTTGAATTGATGGATACCTTCATTTGCATCTCTTTACCAAGCAAGGCACCCACGACATCTTTAGACTTCAAAACAATAAAAGTACTACCAATAGCCATAACAAGAGAATCACATGAATCAGGCAAAGAACAAAGTAAGATCTAACATTTCTTCTCCTCATCCATCCTGACAACAACATATGCCAATTAAGCCACCAACATATTGAATGACTCGAGAGAGTTCACCCTCTTCCATTCTCAAAGAATACAATTTCTTTGTCAAAAAAGTATGATTTAATAAAGACTTTTCTTGATACACATCACCAAGATTATTCCATAGCAATTTTGTAGAGGTCTCTTCATGGACATTGATTATAATAGAGTCTACCAAGAACAGTTTGATTAGAACTTTGGCTTTTTGGTCCATAACATCATACTAAGTGGCCATAGTACGATCTATAGGTCTTGAGACATTTACATGAATGACATCCCACATATCTCAATCTATTAGCAGATCTTACATCTTTAGCTTCCACATGTGATAAATTACCTCTAGAAATTTTAATAATTTCGGAGCCTCTAAGGTCCTCATAATTGACTTTAAAACTTTTATTTGCAACTATAAAAAATAGAAACTTTGATATTTTTAAATCTAGACATGATCTTGCAACAAAAATTTAATGGCAAGCTTATGTAACCAATTCGAAGCTTTGGGGAAAATTTTGGTCCCATCTATGCTCATATGAAAACTTACTAAAAATAGTAACCTTATGTATATGCAAGGTTGAGACACCATTTTTCTAATAGAAAGCATCTATAAATTAAATATACTTTAAATAAAAACTTATTTATTTTTATTTGATAAGTTATGATTGGATAATTTATACCATTTTTCATTTACAAGTTATAGATGATGAGCATCTCAAAATAATCATTTACGAATAATAGACATGTTTATTTTCTATTCCATTCAAATTGCTAGATGCATCATCTCTTTAAAAACATGAAGAAAAAAACAATAGTAAAATCACATTTTAATATACATCATTAATTTTTGAATTCAAAATAGTTCAAATCATGCATTACAAAAATAATATGAACGTTTAGAAATAAAGTTCTATAAACATAATAGAATCCAAAACACAATTTCTCCATAGTATTGTCCCCACGTGGAGTTTAATATAAATTAGGAAATGAAATTGAGATACAAGGACCAATGCAAGAGATCTATCTCAATGCTAATAAAATTAGTGGTGGTTATTTTTAGTTCTTGCATGTAAGATTAAATAGAGGGCACATATGTATTTTCTTGCTCAATGTGGTTTATAATAATTAATGGCTTTTTCAAACTAAAATTTGATGGAGCTACTAAATGTAACCCTAGGCCCTTGGGTATTGGCTACATTCTTAGAGATCACTCAAGGTTTGCAATCAAAGCTCTTTCATCTAAAATTCTTGATGGCACTAATAACCTGGCGAAAGCTCAAACACTTCTAGCAAGTCTTAAAATGGTGGCTAATCTTAATATCTCCAACCTGATTATTGAAGGGATTTCATTGAATATTATTAATGCATGCAAATCAAAATCCATTTTAAATTTAAAAAAAAGATATGCTTTTCAAGATGTCTAGAAGATGTTATCTTGTTTCCAAATTTTCATATTTGTCACAACTATTAGGAGGCCAATTCTGCAACAAATTCTCTTGTTGGATTTGCATACAATCAACAATTTGGAGAGCTTTTCTTCTCTCACAAAGAGCTCATGGTTAACCTCGTGCTAGCCAAAATTATTAAGTTGGAGGCCAAGTCAACACGACATGTGGTGCTTTAATCCAATACTTGGATTCTTTGCACTTTTAGTCTCATCTTGATTTTATAGGTTTTCTTTATTGGCAGGTTTCCTTTTATTTCTAAATTGGTCCTTTCAACCTTCAACTCAGTTTTGGATTTCCCTTGTTATCTACACACATGTATGAGCGGTCCTTTCTTGAAAAGCCTTCACACTTTTTTTTGTAGATCCTTTATGCTCGCTCCCCTCTACTTTTTAGTGTGTATGCTTCTTAATTATTCAAGACATCATGTGTGTTTTCTCTATACATTTGGCCACCTCAATTGGTAGCCTACTCTTCACACATGTTCTAGATATTTTTCCCTGCTACTTTTTAGTGCTTGCCCTTTATTTTCATTCTCCTATCAATGATGTTGAATTTTTTGTTTTAATTTTTGTTTACTGTCCGGATTTATTACCTCCTATGGCTCTAGATTATATCAATCTCATCTTGATCTTTCATACAAACCCTATTTCTCCTATTGTATTATTTTATGTATCTTAATATTAAGCTATGGAGCTATACATCTTTATTGAGAAAAAATAATAATAATTAATAAGGTTGCTAAGTCATGTTATCCTACAATCACTTCGGCTTGCTAATATGCTTCCTAATATCGGTAGTATTATGGAATAGTGCTTGCAATTATTGTGAAAACACCAACTTTCCAAGAGATTATGAGGTTTCTTATAACTCGTGATACAGAACAATACACAATAACCACAAACCTTTTTACATTGTTAAAATAAACACATTGATAGTATGTAATTAAGAAATAAAAAATAAATTTACATTAATATAAACCACTCAACTCACTTTATAAATCCCTATGATATTAAGTGAATTATTTTCTATGATTTTTACTTGCGAATTTTTAATTTAACACCCTATGTCGAATGCATTTGATAAAATAATTATAGATGCTACGGTTTATGGTAAAAATGGAAACAACAATATTGAAAGACTAAATGAATTCAACCACAAAACACTAGCCTAATAACAACAGATCCACCATAGCATATGAAGATTACCTAAGACAAATGCAAATCAATGAAATCACAAAGATTATACCATCACATGTCCAATAGGGTTTGGATATCCATTCTTCCTATCTCTATTGATCTTGCTTGATATATTTGCTCTCAGATTTTATGTGTGCACAAGAGCTCAACAAAGAACAGAAATGTGGTTGATAGCTAGATCGCATGTGAAAGTTCAAATGCTAGAATGCTTGTAAGTGCTTAGCCGATTGAATGAGGTTGATAATGAAGGAAGTATCTCCTTATATAGAAAACATTGTAGAAAATGGAGGGATAATATTGAGAGGTGTAAAGATAGATGGTCAGCTAGGATTAAAGGGTAGGTAGAGGAAATAGAAAATAATGAGAGGGTAGGTAGTGTAGGAACTAAGAGATGAATGACATGTGTCATAGGTAGAAAAGGTTAATGAATTAATTAAATAAATAAAGATTTATTTAATTAATAGAAGAAGTAGGATTAATTAAATAAATAAGAGTATTTATTTAATTTAGGGGAAGGATAATTTAATAAATAAAAGTATTTATTTAAATGAGGAAAAAGGCTAGAAGAGGATAAATGAATTAATTAAATAAATAAAAATTTATTTAATTAATAGAAAAAATTCCGCTAAAATAATTAAATAAATAAAAATATTTATTTAACTTGACAGGACAATTTTAGGTGTCTACATTTTGGCCCTCTTTGAGACAATGGAGTTTGTCACGTTGGCTCAAAAAGATAAGATAAACTGATACAAAGTTGCCCCAAGATGGGAATGATATGCCCACTCGATAGATTGGATGAAAATGTTTGAAAAGATCGCAGACAATCTCTTGATAAGAAAGAAAGGCTAGAAATTACTGACAAGATAGGATAGAGTGATAGAGTCACAGGATAAAGAAGACTGACTTGGGAGACTAGGGCTAGGGTAGTCTATACAATAGACTGCGAGGGAAAACATCCTCATTGTCATCCACACAAGTAAGAGATCAGAGTGCAGAGAGAGCAGAGAGAACTCAAAAGTCAGCAGTGATGGCATTGGTGCATAGATTTGATTGCGTTCATTGATATCAGAGACCAGCAGATGCAGGAGAGCTGATGAGTACCACAAAACCTCCTTGTACCTTGTTGCATTAATTGTTGTTATAAATGCATGTTAGGTAGGGTAATAAATGTTCTTTAGGTAGGTCTAGAAAAATGTCAAGCGGGGTAAAAAATGCTAAGGCACGTCTGCATTGGTGCCAGGTGCGTCTGGGTAGGCTAGGCATGTCTATGTCAGATGTGAGCGCGTTTGTGCATTGTAGGCGTGTTTGTGTAGGACAGGCACGTCTATGCCAAATAGAGGCACGTCTGTGTGATTCAGGCGTGTCTGTGCAGGGAAGGTGCATCTGTGAAGTATGTAAGCGTGTTTATGTCTTCAAGATCAAATCAACAGTTCTGTGATAAACATACGCTGTCGATTGGATAAGCTGTTGAGAGGATACACTCAAACAGGTCCTCTAGGGAAGACTAGGGTAGCAAATAGGGCTAGGACTGACAATTCTATGATAGAACATACATTGCCAATTAGGAAACTACTCAAGAGGATACACTCAAGTAGAGGCCCTAGGATAGGATAGATCGAGGCACTTTGCGATGAACGGGGAGTACCATAGAAATTGACAATTCTGTGATAGAACATACGTTGCGAATTTGGATTAGGATGAAGTTGACAATTATTTGATAGAATACACATTTTCAATTGGATAAGCTACTCAAGAGGATACACTTAAGTAGGTACCCTAGAAGATAGGATAAAAGTAACACTTTGTGATGAACAGGGAGTACTACTAGGATAGAGTGCCATATGATAGATATAAGCACTAGGATAAAAAGAAGCACTTTGTGATGAATAGGGAGTACCACTAGGGTAGAGTGCCATATGATAGATATAAGCACTTAGGATAAAAAGAATCACTTTGTGATGAACAGGGAGTACCACTAGGATTGACACAGTTGATTTGCTTGATTATAGGAGGAGCTATTGGTGCTGGAGTCATGGGAGAGATTCCCTTCAACTCAGAGTTTACAACCAGAGATGACATTTGAGGATAGAGCAGCAGTTGAGGCTATGAGATTGTGATATATTATGTATGTGCCTGAGTTTTGGGCAAACATGGGTTTGATGACTACATTAGCTGAGAGATGGCACTCAGAGACATGTACGTTTCATTTGCCGATGAGGTGAGATGAAAATCACCCTAGAGGATGTATATAGGATACTGAGGATATTGATTGTTGGGGAGTTAGTGCCTTATGATCGAGAGGGAGATAGGGATTCACTGAGATGAGTGTTCCAGGATCTAGGACTGGAGATGAGGGCAGGACATGTGGCTTGGGACACCATGAAAGTGACAAGATTGGTGCTACCGATGGTGTTGGCAGGAGTTATTAGTATGTTCCTATGTCTGGATAGGGCGACACAAGGGTTGGATGTGGGAGGGGGGAGGACATTGGAGACATTGGTGACTAAGAGCACCAGGTTTGCATGGGGGTCATGTTTGTTGGCATACTTGTATTATGAGTTGCATCAGTTTGCATATCATGGATCAACATGATTAGGATGCGGAGTGACATTGTTGTAGGTATGGGCATATGAGCATCTTCCGGTTACATGGTCAATACATTTTAGAGGCAGGGGACATGGGTGCAGCTATGTACACCTGTATGATATGATTACTTCTCAGCCATAGATTGGGATGCTAGAGTATTGGTGCAGGGTTACTAATGCGATAGATAGTGTGGTATGGAGGCCTTACTTAGACTGTGAGGAGTGGGAGGATGATGCAATGGAGTTGTTGTATGTATTCGAGAGCAGGTATCTTATAGGGAGGACACCATATGTCATTGAGTGGTTGTTGACAGACAGAATGTGCAGGCAGTTTGGCAGGATACAACGGATGCCACGAGATTCAGGGATGTATGTGCAGACAATGAGGGATCAAGTGCATTTGGGGTCATTATTATCTTATGATTAGGTAGTGACACAACTTCTAGAGATGGTTCCCATGCCTTGGCACATATGGGTAGATGTAGAGGATGCAGGGATGGATGTAGAGTACACTGCATATTGGGCAGAGCATCTATTTCCATGGTTGATGGATCTAGGGGAGCTGATAGAGGGTGATGGTGGAGATCATAGTGGAGATGGTGGAGGCAGAGGTCGCTGGGGGAGGCGGGATGCAGTGGTAGAGAGGAGAGTGGCATAGAGGAGAGAGGGCAGAGAGAAGAGACAAATGCATGTAGTGAGGGGTAGAGGTGGATTACAGTTACAGGTGCCAACAGCACAAGTTCCCAAATAGGTACAGGGATGGGGATAGCCACAAGAGCAGAAAATAGGGATAGGGTGATTGGAGAGAGGGGGAGGATGATCTACTATCCTTAAGGGAGATCTTCTAGGGACAGGCATATGAGATCCAAGATCTGGAGAGGGATATGTCCAGGCTCAGGAGACAGCTGAAGGACACTGAGCGGGATAGGGATCAGGCTATTCAACGCTATACAGAGATTTAGACAACACTGAGGATAGGGAGGTACGCAATAGAGGACACAAGGGCCTAATACGCCTATGTTTTGTGGGTGGGAGAGGAGATAGCCTACTGGAGAGACCTATACTATGGATTGGTGCCACTAGATCAGTGGACTAGGATCTTCTAGAGACCGTCATAGACTACGAAGACCATTAGAGGGAGAGACAAGAGACAGGCATCTACTGGTGGGGTCATGGGTCCTCCACCACCACCAAATAGAGGGGGCATGAGGATGATCCTAGGGTGGGTCCTTCCAGGACTCAGACTCCATTGAGGCTAGCCGGATCCGAGGGAGGGAGTTCATCATAGCCTTAGAGGGCTTCATATTTATCAATTTTGTACCATTTTGTATGATGACACCTTTGAGTGATTGTAACCATATGATTTTGACATCATTGTATCATGACACTTATGATTTGCATATATATATGAAATGATTCATCTTTGCAGCATCTATATGCACGTGTACCTATGTGATGTGTATGATATGAATGAAAATATGTATAAGCTGAAATGCAATATTTATATTCTTTTATGTTTTTAATATGTTATGCAAATGCAAATATGAATGTATGAAATGCAGATGAATATGATGAGGATGTAAAACATGCTAACATGTGTTGTGTGCAGGATGTGATGTAATTTTGATATCTATATGTATGTATGAAATGCTAATATGTGGTAATGTAGGTGCAAACTACATGAAATGCAAATATTTTTGGTGTGTCATTATACTCAGTCATGTGATAATGGGCTACATGGACTCAAGAAGCTGATGGAGGTCAATAAAGAAAGGGGGATGGAAGATAGAAGATATGGAAATGAAAGAGCTTATTGTACTTTATCATCATTGAGTTTTATTATGGCAAATAGGTTATGACAATCAAGGTATATGTTCGACCCAGAAAGTCATTGTACCTATTTGCATGGAGATCAGATAGTCGCAAACAAGGAATGCCCCAGTTCACACTAGACTCGCAGTGTCCTCATATCCTTGGACAAGTCATAGCATTACTAAGAGACAATCCATAGACAACAAAGAAAAATAGGTGATGATACCCCATCCTCACCTTTCTAGTCAAAGACATCCTGGAGATAAAATCTGTATTCAAAGACATCTCAGAAAAGCTAAAAGACATGTTAACAAAAGATAAAATTAAAAGAAAACCAAGACTCAACACCAACATTCATTGTAGTCCTCAATTTTAGTGTCTCATGTCACTTGTATAAGTCTATTTGATTGTGGTCACAATGTTTACTTTCACAAAAGGATAGATAGCACCGAACCATAATATTGTCTGAGTCTGTTGAAAGATTTGATTTTTGAAGCCCATTGCTACTTGTGTCTCATCTAAAATTGACTGAATCCATGAAATTGATACTTTATTGCGGAGAAGATGAAACTTTATTGCAGATCGGTGATACAAATGTTGATTTGTTGCGGATTGTGTGCGGATAGACTGAAGAAAGCTGGAAGAAATTGTACTCCCGAGAATGTGTGATGCTCTTAGTTCCATACCCATCACTAGACTTAGGATTTGCCTTAGCCACATATAGGAATTGATTTATTATGGATAGAAAGGGGTGAAAATGAAGGTTTATTATGAATGGCCAACCAATCTTAGGTAGATCAATAACAAGCCATTATGGGAATCGGTAAGTTTATTATGAATGGATAGGCTATGAGTGTGTGCAAAGTGAAGGATAAAATGGAATCCTGAAGGAGGGAAGAGCAATGTCTCTACACATGGCGCCAGTAACCCGATTTTCACCATTGTACTTTCCCAAGGTGCCACTGAAGTGGTTTTCACCATTGGATGAATTTATTTCTCTTTACTTTTTCTTTTTCTTTTTTTTCTTTTTTTTTTTGTATTTTTTTGAATTTTTTGATTTTTTTGTATTTTTGAATTTTTTGATTTTTTTTGTATTTTTGTATTTTTTTATTTTTTTGTATTTTTGAATTAGGATACTCTAAAGAGATATGTGTAAAACCTGTGAAGGTGTGTGTGTTGTTGATCGGATCCTCCAAAGGTTCTCCCTCTGGGGTTGAGAGTTGATATGCACCGGATCCATAGACTGTTGTAATGATGTAAGGACCAAGCTAGTTTGGTTCAAACTTGCCCTTCTTCTCTTTGTCTTGCTGATTTTTAGGATTTTCTTTGAGAACTAAGTCACCTACCTCAAATGTGTGAGGATTTACCTTGTGATTGTAACTGCAACTCATTCATTGTTGATAAGCCTTGAGATGATTAAAAGCAAATTGTCTTCGCTCATCCAATAGTTCTAGTTCTTGTAAGCAAGAGACCCTATAGTCTTCATCACTGATAATGTTGTGCAAAGAGACTCGTAAAGATGGTAACTCAACCTCAATAGGCAAGATAGCTTCAGCACCATAGACAAGTGAATAAGGTGTGGCTCCTATAGGTATGCGAACACTTGTGCGGTAAGCCCAAAGTGCGAGATTAAGTTGGATATGCCAATTTCGGCCAGCGTCATCAACTGTCTTTTTGAGGATTTTAAGAATAGTTTTATTAGACGCCTCAGCTTGACCATTACCTTGGGAGTAATAGGGAGTGGAGAAACGATGAGTAATATGGAAGTGATCACAAAGTTCACAAACATGTTGGTCTTTGAAGGGACGTATGTTATCAATGATGATGGAAAGAAGAATACCGTATCGACAAATGATATAGTTAAGAATGAATGTAGCAATTTGTTTTCTAGTGACTTGTGTAAGAGGCATGAATTCAATCCATTTTGTGAAATACTCTATGGTAGTGATAATGAATTTGTGGCCATTGGAAGAAGGAGGGTGTATCTTGCTTATGAGATTGAGTCCCCACTGAAAAAAGGGCCAAGGAGTCGCAATCGGTTGAAGTTCTTGTGTTGGCGCATGAATAAGGTCTCCATGAATTTGACATTGCTTACATTTCTTGACAAACTGATATGAGTCTTTTTCCATATTGGGCCAGTAATATCCAGTCCTGATGAGTTTCTTGGCTAAGGTAGGACCACTAGAATGTGGACCACATATTCCTTCATGAACTTTGCGTAACACAATCTGAGCTTCGTCCCTTTCTAAAAATATAAGGCGATGGTATAGGATATCGACTAAAATGATGTAATAAGTCTGGAGGAAGGGTGTTGTTACGAAGGTATGTGAAAATGGATCAGTATAACTGGGAATCAGGACCAATGACACATATCATCTCAATAGGGGTAATCTCATACGAGGGAACCAAAAGGTTATCCACCAAGAACTCACAGCGAGTTTAATTCTACAGTAGATCGATCAGTGAGGCAATAGTAGTCATGGCATCTGCGGCTCGATTCTACTCTCTTGGTATCTGCTCAAAGGTTATCTTTATGCAATGTTTCTTGAAGTCATCTACCATTTTTTTGGAAGGCATTAATTTTTCATCCTTTGTTTGGTAGTCATCAGTTGCTTGACGAATTACCAATTGAGACTCCCAAAAAATGTGAAGTTCCTGGATCTTCCACTAAACTGCAATCTGTATTCCTGTTGTTAATGCCTTGTATTCTGCTATGTTATTAGTGCAAGGAAATGAAAAACGGTATGATTTGGGAATGGAATCCCCTTGAGGTGTGATAAAGAGGATGCCAACTCCTGCACCATGTTGTGTGTATGAGTCATCAAAGTACAGTTGCCAAGGCTTCATGTGTGATACCGCCAAGATAGATCCATCTGGAAACTCTGAAGTTAGAGGAGTATCATCTATCATGGATGCATCTTCTAACTGATTTGTGATAGCTTGTCCCTTTATTTCTTTTCTATCTACATATCCAATGTCGAATTCACTTAATAGCATCACCTGTTTGCCTAGTCTGCTAGTAAGAGTCACCTTATTGAGAAGGTACTTCAATGGATCGATCCTTGCGAAAAGCTTAGTTTTATGAGTTAGCATGTAATGTCATAATTTCTGTGAAGCAAAAACCACAGTGAGACATGCACGCTCAATTGGTGTGTAGTTTAGCTCATAACCAACCAAAGTACGACTGATGTAATATACTGCCTTTTCTTTGCCCTCCGCATCTTGTTGCGCTAAGAGTGCCCCCCGTATTGTTGATGTAGCTGAGATATAGAGTAATAGGGGTTGTTTTGGGACTGGTGGATTCAAAAGATAATATTTGAGTATCTGAAAATCCTGTTGACAATTATCATCCCATTTGAATTTGAAATTTTTGTGTAGCAAGTGCTAAAAAGGATGACATTTATCCGCAAGTTGTGCTATGAACTATCATATGGACTGGAGTCTTCCTTGTAAAGATCAAAGTTGACTGATATTTCTTGGTGTTAAAATTTCTAGGATCACTTTGACTTTTGCAGGATTGGCTTCAATTCCTCTTTTTGAAACAATGTATCCAAGGAGCTTCCCAGAGGTTACTCCAAAGACATATTTTTTGGGATTTAGTCTCACCTTTTATTTTTCTAACCGATCAAAAATGACTAAAAGGATGTCCAAATGTGTATCTCTATCTATTTATTTTCCCAAGAGGTCATCAACATAATCTTCTACAGTTACGTGCATGAGATCATGAAAGATAGTAGTCATGGCTCATTGGTATGTAGCGCCTGCATTCTTTAGCCCAAAGGGCATGACATCCTAGTAGAAATTTCCCCAGGGACAAGTAAATTTTGTTTTGTGCTGGTCCTCAGATGCAATTTTTATTTGATTGTAGTCAGAGAATCCGTCCATCAAAGATAACATCACATGACCTGCTGTGAGATCTACGATCAGGTCGATGTTTGGCAATGGAAAGTCATCCTTAGGACAAGCTTTGTTAATGTCTCTAAAATTTGTGTATATTCTAATGTTGTGATCTAGTTTACTAACTAGTACCAATTTGGAGATCCATTCAAGATAATCAATTGGGTGTATGAACCCAACATCCAACAATTTTTCAATCTCTGCCTTGACTAATAATGCCACTTGTGGATGCATCTTTCTTAATATTTGTTTCATTGGCTTTGCCCCTAGTTTAATTGTCAAATGATGCATTACTAAATCTAGATCCAGTCCAGGCATATCGGCATATGACCATGAAAAAATGATTTGTCGCATTGTGAATAAACTTATGAACTTTGGTCTTTCTCTCTCTGTCAGAGATTGTGCCAGGAATATGTTATGTGAAATCTCTTTTGTACCAATGTTTGTTTTGATGGTCTCCTCTACTAACATAGATGATTTTTCTTCATATGATGCTAGTATAATGTCGAGCCTTCCATCTTCGAGCACCTCAAAGAGGCTTTCACCCTCAGATACGTCCTTTCTTTTTACTTTTTTGGAGTCAAACAGTGCCACAATGTGGTTTTGACCGCAAAACCCATGATTTGTTTTTATTTTAATATTTTTGCAACTAGAAGGCCCAACATCCTCACCAAAATATGCCACGTTGTTGAGTTCTACAGTGTATCCCGCCTTATGGTCCCCAAGCGGAAGATCATCTTGTATGCCTAAATAGTCGATAAAGGCTTCATTGTTTTGGAATGTGTCGAATTGTACAAGTCCTTCATGGTCCCAGTCAATAAGTTGGCAGTGAACAAGGGGAAGGCCTTCAATGTTTTTGAAGTCAATGGGTGTTAGGGTGCAGATACAGTTATATTCAAGTATGTCGAGGTAGTTGTCGAGGTCATCATTGGCTCTCTCCTCATATGTCTTGATTGTGAAAGAGTCCAAATTGTCATCACTAAAAGCGCATTCTAAAATAGGTATCCTCATCCTTCATGATTTCAACCTAGAACCTTCAAATAAAGACTATGTGGGACCCTCAGAGGTTGTTTCTTGACCAACTTTGAATTTTCTATGAAATTTCTCTTCTTTTGTGGGTTCACCTGGTTCTCAGAATGTCTCGGTGAGTTCATAATCACTAAAGGATTTGTCTGAACCCCATTCCCATTCATTAGAGTCAGTGGAATAATGTTTCTCTTGTTGATCATTAGAAATTGTGATTTGAAATGCTTCTTCTAATTTATGAGTGTTTATCTTGAAAGAGATGAAACCAAGCCCTTTTGAGCACTGATTTTTAAATGTCAATTCTAGTTGCAAAGGTTGAGTGATACCTTCTTTTCTTAAGCCAAGAGGACTTTTACCATCATACCCAAACTTTTGTAGGATCTTGATGTGATATTGTGTACCATCTTCAGGGTCTTTGTAAAGCATTTTGTATAAGTCTTCTTCTTCCATTTAACCCCACTTTTGGAATATAGTAGGATCCCATTTTAGTGTAATGATAGATACCCATTTAGAAGGATGTGTTCGTCCATATTCTTTTTGTGAACTCATAACTTGCCGCAAGTACATGGTTTGATTTAGAGTGTATTCACCCATGCCTTTGTCTTGATATTTCCCTTTAAGCTCACCTTGCTTTGATGTTGAAGGTTTTAATGATTCAAGGTCAATATATGCAGAATATGGGATAACTTCTCTATTTATTGGAATTATTGTCTCATCTTTTGGCCTCAAGTTATTGCAGTATATAAATGGATTAGGATCATCATTAACGGTTACTTCAACTCCATTATGAGGAAACTTAATGCATTGATGGTATGTAGATGGGACTACTCTCATCTCATGAATCCATGGACATCCTAGCAATATGTTGTATGTGAGATTGAGGTCTAGGACTTGACAAACCACATCCTTCATAACTGGCCCAACTCTAAGAGGTAAAGTGACTGTGCCTTTGGATGAATGCTCTTTGTCATCATATGCCTTGATGGTGATTTTTTTTGTAGCATTCACATCTTTATCTGAATATCCCAATTTTACTATTGTGTTCAAAGTACATATATTGAGACCAACTCCTCCATCTATCAGGATTCATTTTATTCAATGTTTGTGTAGGAAGGCTTCAATGTGTAAAGGTGCATTATGTGGTTGGCTTACAAAGGCATCATCAGCTTTGGTGAATGTAAGGGAATGTGGAATGGAAAGGTATCCCACCATGGCTTGAAAATGGTCCATGTTCAGATCAGTGGGGATGGAAGTGTCTCTCAAAGTTTTGTCAAGAATGGCTTTATGTGCGACAGATATGCGTAAAAGCTCAATAATGGAGATAAGTGCGGGTGTCCTCCCTAACTGTTCTACCAGATCATACTCAGGTTTGGTTGATGAGGAAGCAATGGTTTAAGTTGGAGCACTTTGCAAAGTGACCTTGCCTTGATGAGTTGTTACATTACATTCAGAGGTAGATTCAAAAGAAGATACAATTCCTATTAGGACAACTTTGGGTCTTTGGGTAGAATTTTCAAGTGTTTTGTCCTTTATGATAATGGTAGAGACATAAATGTCCATCAAAATGTGATTAACACTTAAATCATAATTATAGGATGCTCTAGTATAGTTAGTCTGCTCGTCTGTGGCTTTGGCTTTTCCCTTGTCATGTTTAGGTAATGGTTCCTTAAACATCTCATGTTCTTGATTGGATGAATGTCCTTCAATCTTAATGTCACCTCTATCAATAAGATCTTGTATAATATTCTTCAAATGATGACAATTTCATGTTTTATGTCCCTTTCTCTTGTGATACTCACACTACTGATCATCATTCCACCAGTTTGGTTTGACTTTTGGTTCATACGGAGGATTGTCTAGAATTGTTATTATCTTGTTTGCCACTATCTTCTTGAAAGCTGATTCAAGTGGTTCTCCCAATGGGGTGTATTTCCTTCATGGTTTTGAAGTTGTTTGAGTATTCACTTGGTTATTTGTAGAACTTGATCTAGAAAGAATGATTTTGGGTCTTACTATGTTAGCATCAACAACACCATCATTTACTGTGTTCGTGTTCTTGTTCCAAAATCATGGCTTGTCCTTTCCTTTAAAATCCTCTTTATTTTCTTTGAATATCTTAATTACTCATTGTTCAATTAAGACCTTCTCTATCTCTAAGCCTTTCTCAATGACATCCTTAAAGTAGAAAAACAAGCTTTCCTTAAGTCAACCAATTTCTCTGTGGACATTCTGTGTGAATATCTCTACCATTTGTTTTTGTGGAATTTCACAAGAGCATCTATTGGCTAAATTCCTCCATCATTGTAGGAATGATGAAAATGACTCCCCATCCTTTTGCTTGGTGTTGCACAAAGTGGTAACTGATATATCTGTCTCTATGTTTTATGAGAAATGTTGGATAAAAGCTTCTACTAAATCACCCCACAACTTAATTCCAAGTGGAAGTTGGGAGAGCCATTCCATAGCTTGATCACCTAAGCTTTGTGGGAACAATCTCATCAAATATGTTTCTTCTATTGCTACCTCAATGCAAGCTATGAAAAATTGTCTTATATGTGCCTCAAGGTCTCCCTTTCCTCTGTACCTATCAAACTTAGGTGTTATGAAATGTGTAGGAAAAGGAGGCATTGGAATGCTTTTGTCAAATGGATATGGACATATATCTCTCATTGTGTAAGTTGTCTTTGGTGTATTTATGTCCTCCATTTTCTTTTGTAAATCCTTTATTTGTTGTTCCAAATTGTTTGTCGGTGGAGACCGACTTCTTGGACCATATCCCATGCCTGAGCCACTGGGTGGAGGAAGAGGATACTGCATATATGGATGATATTGATCATAGACATGTTCATATGGAGGAGGTCTATAATGATATTGCGTATAGGAACCACCTAGTATAGAGTCATAATTAGGAATGGAATATCTGCCTTGTGGATGTATATCATATTCTATAGGCATGTCATGATTTTGTTCTTGTGTGTTGCCCCCAAATTTGACATAGGGTTTCCTTGTGTCCAAATTTTGAGCATGCCTCTGGATATCCAATTGTTTCGAAGGTTGGTCCTTAGCATTGGTATGCAATTGAGTGTATTTATATGCATAAGACTTCCATAATGATTTGCATAGATAGAGTTTTTCATGAGATGCTATTTCATGAGTATCATAAGCTTGACCATGTGTATTTGGGACCTCAGGTTTTTGAAACAAAGATAATGGTGACTCAGGCACGAAACATGGTCCTCTAGTACCTCCACTAGTAGGCCTCCTTTGATCCATGTTGAGTTGAGTTTCTTGCATAGGTCGATTTTCCACTATTTGAGACATGTCAAAATCATGAGGTATCTTAGCTCCACTTTGTGCCATCACTTGGAGGAAATATTGTCTATCTCTTCTCACGATTTCCTCAACCAATCAATTAAAATGGGGATCCATAATAGAGTCTTCCACTTCTATTGAATGTATGGAAAAGTTGTCTGTATTGTCATTGTGTGTATCATTGTTGTTTGTGTTATCCATGTTCTCAACATTTTGAGTGTTTCTATAAGTGTCCACATCAGGTAATGCGGTATGATCATAATTGAGAAAGATATCATTGTCATACTCATAGGCACTCATGTTTGCAGACTCTTGAGCCTCTTTAGCTTCTCTCCTAGATTTTTGGGAACGGGTTTCAACCATGAACTAGGTATTGACCAAGATGTGTGAAACTAGATGAAAATGGAAAGAGTATGGAAGACCAAGAGTTGGATGGAATTTAAATGAATCTGAAGTGTACTTGCAATGTCCAAAGTGTAAGACCAAGTATGTATGTATTAGAGTAGGTGTGGCTTCCAAAGAGATGATAGTTTCTCTTGATGAGGTAAGTTGACCTTGACTCTAGGTAAGACCAAATGAGACCGAAAGGTGATAGACCTTGATGAGGGACGACTTAGCAAAATGTTGTTGTATGTAGTGTGTTGACAAAGTAAGATGAGGACAAGTAAGTGACCTTTTGACTCAAGTTTAGACAAATATGAATGTAATGCAAGGTGTAAAGAAATGATAGACTTTGTGAGACCTAGAAATAGGTTGAATGCTAGATGAAAACCTGGAGAAATAACCTAGGAAGCTCAATGAGTCTAAAATTAACTGCTCTTGTTTGCTAGACTGTAATTTTCTTCAATTCTGAACACAGACATGTCTGTATACTTTACAGATGCAATTAAAGGACACAGATGTGTTTGAACACTGCACATACACATTTCTGAAATTTTGTGAATGCAATTTTTCTTAAGATGACACAAACGTGTTTTTGTCCTACACAGATGTAGTTAAATAACACAGACATTTTTGAATACTGCATAGACGTGTTTCCATAAACTGAGTGCAATTTTTCCAATGTGTAAAGTTGTTGTTGTGACCAAATCTAAATTTTTTACTATTTTTCATGACAAGAGGACACAATGTTGATGATGACTCAATGTTTGTAGGTGTTTAGACTCAAAATGAATCAAAAGAAAAGTGTGTTCTTTGATGTAAAAATATTTTGCATACACTTGAAGACACAAAAGACACAATGTTTTGATGTTTGATCTTGAATGTTTGAATATTCAAAAGAAGACAAGCACAATCCTTATGGTTGGCCAGGACAATAGTTGTTGATCCCACATGGGGTTTCCCTCGAGGCTACACTATTCAAAGTGGATACTTAGATGCTTGACCCCACTGGCTCCACCCTCAACACTCACTTCTCTGGTGCAGCCAAGCACCAATCCCCATGAAAACTCCCCGTGGTGAACTTTGTATCTCTACTAAGAACCGTATGTGTGTGGGCCACTCCAGAAGTCCGACCTCCTACCCCAACAACTAGAAGGATTTTGACTTTCTAAAAGGAAAAGGTGTTAGTAAGGGCATTTTCTCATGTGGCCATACATGCGGCACTTTCAGAACTGTAAATACAAAAGGCTCCTAGCCGGTAGGGGTTACACCCTACTATTGATCAAATAAATTTGATCAAGCGGGTTTATGGGGAGACATAGTGTCGGTATGAACTAATCAACACATGTTACTCATGGCTTTCACCATGGATACAGTTATTTATAGTGGTTTGAAAGAGGTGGGTTTTCCTCGCTACCACTTGGGTCATTCTCTCCTCACTAGTAGTCCTAATGACCACACAGGAAGACAAGCCCTCTAGAGATTACACAAAAAGAGCCTATTGCTCAAGACACAAAAGGTACTGGTTCAATTTTAGTGCACCAATTGAAGTGTTTGATAATCTATGAAAATAAGCCACACAATAAAGATCAAAAACCCTTGCCAAAAATTTCACAACAAAGATTTGTTAGTAGTTTTGCAATAATACCCCTCCTGCAAGCACACAAGTTAGGTAAATTTTAGATCCAAAAGACTTTGTGAAAAAGGGGCCTTCAACAGGACGTGTTGCTTCCAGGACAAGCTGCACCAATTTGTTAGCTAGATCACAAGATGTTAGTCCGAATAAACTAGATCTGAAATCAAAATAACGAAATAAAGTCCTAAAAACTGGAACAAAACCAAAATAAAAAATAAAAAACATAGACACGATTAGATCTTACGTAGACGCGGTTATAGAACATAGACATGCCTTAAACCCTCACAGACGCACCTTAAACCCTCACAGACACATTTTGGCAACACAGACGCGGATCTAGAACACAAACATGATTAAAAGATGCACATACGCGATTCAGAAACACAGACGCGATGTTGCAATCTGCAAAAAAGTAAAATAATTTCAAAGACGCAAACACGATTTTAGGGGTAACAGACTCGGCAAAAAAGAAAAAATGTGGTTCCAATCTGTGTCGACGTGAAAATATCGAAATGTTGTCAGAAATGTTAGATTAGAAACTTCAAAAACATAAAATATGCAACCAAGATGTTAAATGTAAAAGGGACAAGAGTCCCACTGGGCGTGCCAAAATGTTTATGGTAAAAATGAAAACAACAATATTGAAAGACTAAATGAATTCAACCACAAAACCCTAGACTAACAACAACATAGATCCACCATAACATATGAAGATTACCTAAGACAAATGCAAATCAATAAAATCACAAAGATTATACCATCACATGTCTAATAGGGTTTGGATCTCCATTCTTCCTATCTCCATTGATCTTTCTTGATATATTTGCTCTCAGATTTAATGTGTGCACAAGAGCTCAACAAAAAATAGAAATGTGGTTGATAGCTAGATCACATATGAAAGTTCGAATGCTAGAATGCTTGGAAGTGCTTAGCCGATTGAATGGGATTGATAATGAAGGAAGTATCTCCTTATATAGAAGACACTATAGGAAATGGAGAGATAAGATTGAGAGGTGTAAAGATAGATGGTCGGATAAGATTAAAGGGTAGGTAGAGGAAATAAGAAAATATTGAGAGGGTAGTTAGCGTAGGAATTAAGAGATGAATGACATGTGTCATAGGTAGAAAAGGTTAATGAATTAATTAAATAAATAAAGATTTATTTAATTAATAGAAGAAGTGGGATTAATTAAATAAATAAGAGTATTTATTTAATTTAGGGGAAGGATAATTTAAATAAATAAAAGTATTTATTTAAATGAGGAAAAAAGCTAGAAGAGGATAAATGAATTAATTAATTAAATAAAAATTTATTTAATTAATAGAAGAATTAGGCTAAAATAATTAAATAAATAAAAATATTTATTTAATTAGACAGGACAATTTTAGATGTCTACAGCTACAATTTCACAAAGATCAATAATACATTCATTAAGTATACAAAAGAAGCACCAAACAAATGACTCATAGTGACTATTATCAATGTTTTTATTCTATAGTATTTAAGATTAGACAAATTCATATTGTTGATAGCCAACAACCACGCGTCCCTTCCATCATTGCTCGTAGCTCTAAATTCCCAAGCATAAATTATTTCCAACATAAAAGTGTGTACATATAATGTACATTTATTTTCTTCATATTAAATAAATGATAATTAATTACAAAGAAATGCGAAAAAAATATTTAAATAAATTACAAAGATTGTAATTAAGTTTCCCTTCCATACATAATATTTTTTAAATATAAAATTATTTATTTTGTATACTCCAAAACTTTATTTGTAAAGAAAGTTCAATATATAATGACCTATTAACCAAATAAAACATGTGATCCTAACAGTGACAAAAAAACCCTCTATCTAATGGCAAATTTTATGTCATTAAGAAATAAGTGTAAATTAATATGATAAGGACCTCAGTAGTGGGGTTCACCCCGCAGTGCAGCGGTAAGATGCAAGGTCGTGTTGGTACAACATCCCGAGAAGAAGCCTTTCTGGTCCATTGGAGCTGAAAATTGAAATTTCAAAAGGATTAATTGTAGAAGTGTGCGGCTTTATTGATAGTAATCAATACTCAGTTGTTATTATATTTCCTACATAAGCCATTATTTTGGAGTTTAAAATTGCAAAAGGGCATTCAGGAGATTTACAGAGAACAGGTGCGCGGTTTGTGATTTCGCAAGCAGCAAGTAAGTTTTTTCTATGACTGTGTTTTGCAACTCTTATTTGTGTGGTGTTATTTGGTGCTTGAAATTCAAAAGAGGTTATTTGAACAGTAATTGAAGGATAGTTTTAAGATGGCACCACGAAGGGAATTCAAGGGAAAAGTGGATTATCAAGAAAGAGCTATCTATGATGACTTTTTAGAACAACTGGCTCAATCTACCAATAGTGCAGCCAAGATAAAAGAGCTCGCACCCAAATCTCCCTGCCTGAGGATTGGTGATGGTTTGTACAATAAGGGGTATTGGCTGAAAGATGCCCAAATAGGTATTGATAGGTTTGGGTTTGTTCAGAGTAGGATTTGGTTAGCGAAATTCACCTACTCCTATAAACACTATATGGGAGTTAGATGTTGGAAAACTTATGGTCCTTGGAGTATTCATGGACGTTGATCTGTTAACCCAAATTGCCAAAAAATATGAACCTATCACTAAGAATGTGAGAAATGTAAATGAGGGGCCCTTAATTGAAATCAATGATGATGAATTCAGAAAAGTTTTCTGGCTGAGTGATGTCTCAAACTATTTGGAGCCCATTGATTTTGAGATGCTTAAGAAGGTCTATGATGCACAAAGAGATCACCTTAGGAGTGGATCGTTAAAAGAATTCTTTGCAAAGATAGGAGGATTAACATTGGTATGCCCTAGCATAATGGAGTCTTTCCCTTTGAATTTCTTTACTTTAAGGGCTAAGGGTATATACTGGTCTTTATGTCAAAATCTTGGGGAAGATGTAGAGAGTGCCATGCCAACCCATTATATGCTTATGATGGCACAAATTTTGAACCCATCTTTAGCAGTGACCTATGATTTTGCACCCTACCTTACATATGCCATTCATGAAGGCCTAATTGGGATAAATAATGCTAAGGTAGATAGACCTTTCGGCTGGTACTCCCTGTTGATGCACATGTTCTTGTTTAAAGGTGTTGAATATTTTGCAAATGACATGGACCTATTAAGGGAGCTAGATGGAGAAGATATGCTTGTTTAGCTATGGAGTAGAGATTTGTCCTAGGACAGAGAGGATGCAAGTTACTTGAAATTTGATAGATGCTTTGCATCTAGGCTCATAATCCTTTTATGCCAAGAGAACCCTAGGATTCCTAAGGCCTCCTTGAATTCATTAGACCCAAGGTGTTTGCTGAGAATATTAAGATTGTGCACAACTGGGGTGACATAATCTTATACCCAGTTTCTACTATTTTCAGAGTATATGGTTTTAGGGGAACCCCATATCTGCTCCCTTACTAGGCCCTTTGAAGATAGGCATTGCTGAGATTTTGAGGCAAATTGGAGGCCTACAAGAAGTAGAGTTAACAAACAAAGGAAGGGGGACAATTTTCCCAACAATCACTATGGTACATCAGTTTGTGGTCACCAAGGGTGGTTGGTTACATTTTGAGAATTTTCTTCAGCCATACAGGTTATCAACTACAATTGCTAGGTTTGTTGATCTAAAGGACTTCTTTAACGACATGTTCAGGAAGAAAGTTAGGTGTGGAGGTAGAGTTCATCAATTTCACTTTTTTGAAGACCTAATAAGGAATGAATTCAACTTGGATGAGCAAGAAGTAAGAAAAGAAAAATGGTTGGCATTCAAGAAGACCTTTGATTTTGTCCAACATTTTGACAAGAACTATGATCCCTTGGACAGTTTTCACCCCTTTGAAGAGAAGATTAAGTTTTTGGTGGTCTATTTTGAGGATGCAATGCAGGCCTTAAATGAGAAGAAGGATGTTGTAATAAAAGCAGACCCTCAAAAAGATAAACTTGTTTGAGCTAAGCCTATTTTTGCCAAGGTGGTTCCCCCGGGTGAGTATGTGATGTATAAAAGGTCAGGGTATAATGTAGTGATGCCCAGGAAAGATGAGCCCTCCACCTCAAAAGAAAAAAGGCCAATAGAGGATGCTAGTAAATCACAAGCTTCCCCAAAAAGGCAAAGGTTAGGAAAAGAAACACAGTCAAGTGAGTCCTTGTATTCTCCTTCTCAATCTCCATTACTCATAGGAGATGAGCATGCAGTAGCTAAACAATTGTTGCAATTAGGAAGCCTTGGAAAGATAGCATGCCCATATAGAGAACTACAAGAAGGAATTCTAGAAGAGCCAACAAGTGCCAAAATGGACCTGACTATTGAAGAGTTTGCAGGCGGAGAACTGGACCCTGTCATTAAGCAGGCTAGTGATGAATTTTTGGTGATAATAGTTTTGTTAAAACAAGAGCATTTTTACAGTTTGTTTGGAGAAAACATATTGGGCAGTTCAAAGAAAGGTGTGAAAAGGGGAAAGTTGAACAACCCCACAAAGATGCATCTCTTATTGAAGCATAAATAAAGAAAGAAATGCTAAGAGAATTTGAGGCAATTACCCTTGAGCAAGGGAAAAAATTGATTGTAGATGCTGGAGTTTTGATTCTTCCTGAATGGGACATAGCCTATGCCTTGATTTTTGATGCAGTTAGAAAAGAAACCAAGCCTCTAGAAGGGATAAATTACAGTAATGACCATGTAGTCCTTGTTATGTGGTCAGTGAAGAGGGAAGAAAGAAAAAGGAGGAAAGACTCCTCAGAATTTGGCTATTCAAGAGGTATGATTGTAAAAAGAGTTAAGGATACAAGGGTGGTAGAAGCTGCCAGCACAACTCTAGAATCTACTAAGTTTAGTATGGAAGTGGTTGAGAAAGAAGCTAGGGAGAAAGATGATCTCTAGGTGAAGTTAGAGGTAGTGCTAAAAGCCTATAATGAAGCCAAGCTTGAGATAGCTTGTAAGGACAACACCATTGCAGAATTGAAGAATCAGTTGGGAGGACAAAATCAAAAGGGTGAGTCTTCCAATCTGATGATTGCCTCTTCTCCTGCTAGACCCCCTCTTACCAGCCCAATAATTGAATTCCCTCCTTCTCTTGTGACTCCGAGTTTTCAATCAGTTGAAAACATCCAAGATGAGATGGAGAGATTAAGGCAAGCCCAAACAATTTTTGCACATAAGTATGAGGAGAAGATCAGGGGTACAATTTTGAAGTTTGCTGATACAGTTGGGCCATCAATTGTGTATATTTATATGAAAATAATTTTGAATATTTTGAATTATTTGAAAGAGGATAAGGTTATTTTGGAGCCAATTTGGGATAAATGGATTGCTAGGGAGGCTGATTTAGAGCTCATATACTTATCCGAGGAGGTAGGTGTTGATGTCACTATAAAAGCCACTAATGAGTTGGTAAAAGGTATGTCCAGGTTAGTCAAGGAAAGAGTTAATATAGAAAGAAAGGCAAACCTATATAGAAAAGAATATGCAGATCAGAAGTTTGAATTGTTCCCTAGAGGTTTTGTTAATAATGATAAATTGAAAGATAAAGATGTATGGCTTCATGAGTTGAGCCATACATTGTCACAAAGAATAAATGGCATCATAAATACAGATGATACCTCCTTGTTCATTCAAACCATTGAGGAGATTGAAAAAATTAAATCACACTTTGGTTTTTGGAAAAGGAAGTCAAACGGTTAAAGGAGAAGTGGAAAGGTTTAAATAAGTTAAAAAAGAAAATTGTCAGTTTCTCCTAGCCTAATGATGATACATTCAAGGAATGGGAAAATAAATATGTGATGAAAGAAATAGAGGCTCTGGAAGAATCAACTGATGCTACAACATGTGACAACCCTCAGGAAACCGGAAGCCGTTAGGTCTTGTAACCGATTATTTTTGGGTAATCAGACTTTTGAAAAATTGAAGACACCTAGTGCTTGATCTGTGAATATTGAGAAGTCAGTTGGCCTTTCTCCAACTGGTTAACTAATCGGTTTTGCTCCTATTTTCATTTGTAAACAATGTAACCTTTTTGGGGGGAATTATGGTTAGAACAAGAATACTTTCTAGGGAAGTCCAAAGCTTGTTGCATCCATCTCTCTATAAATGGATACCAGGACTACTTAGAAAAGGATCACAATAATTTTGTAAAAAGGCTCTGGCAAAATGTATTCAGGCTTTCACTTTGCATTCTAGAGAACCATTCTATGTTTTTTGTAGAACTTTGATGGGATAATATTAATATACTGATTAGAATGTTTTGATCCCGGATTTATGTTGTCTTCATGTCTGTGTGATTGGTTATCACTTTGATTTAATGATCCAGGATTGTTTAGTCAAATGATTTGTAAGGCAAATTACGAGAATGTCTTAGGTTTTCCCCTCAAGGAGGGAAATTAAATATACTTAATTCATTTTCGTTGATAATCAGTAACTCTACATGAATTTGATGATGGGGTCTAGCATGGGTCGATAGTTTATATATGTCAAGTATATATAGATCTAATAAATCAAGGTGATGATGTGTATATGAATTTCTACTATCAACCTTCTATTCATTTCTGAATGACTTTGAAGCTTGAATAAGGCACTGGTACAACTTGATAAAGTTTATGACCTTCTGGGTGATCAATTATAATGAAGATGAATCTTTCATTTATGTTTAGTTGCATTTAAGGTGATAAGGTTTGCAGAAATATGCACTGGTTTTTTGTAAGTCATCAAGTAAAATTGTGAGAGAGTAATCACAAAAGGTATACCCGCCTAAGTTCTATTGAAGCTTGAAGTGTAGGAGGTTTCTTTGTAATCCTTGTCAATTGTTGTCTTGCATTTCTATTCTTGTTGTTCTCTCCATATGTGACTGAGGCTTGAAAATCTTGTAAAGAAAACAAAGTAATAAAAAATTGAGACCAATATCACCAGCCCATAAAGAAGTTCTGGATAAAGCCTTACAAGATTCGGTTGTTGCTAGGGACATTGATGAGAACATATTTCAATCAATGGTGGGAAACTTGTCAGCTGCAAAGGTCACATTTACTTAATAGGATGTTCCTGCAAACTGACTCATTCATAATGATCTGTTGCACTTAGAATCTTTCATTGACCGAAGAAAGGTTCAAAGAGTACTAATAGATGGTGGCACGGGCCTCAACATATGCACTCTACATTTGATCAAAGCTCTAGGATATTTTGAACATTATATTGAGTCTACTAAGAGAATCAATATAAAATCCTATGATGATGAGGAACGTCCTTCCAAAGGTATGGTGACTTTACCAGTACAAGTGGGACCAACGACAACAAATATTGCCTTTCAAATACTAGACATAAAATTGGGGTACAATATGCTATTAGGTCACCCATGGATACATACAATGCAAGCAGTACCATCAAATTTTCACCAATGTGTAAAGTTCCCATACAATGGTATAGAGATCACTGTCTATGGTGACTCGAACCCTTTCCAACATTGTAATCATTTAAGAGAAAGCTTAGACAATCAGGTACCCAACAATTAGGAAGCTCCTATTCACCTACAAATGGAATCATTATCAATTAAATAAATAGAGAAAAATCCACCAACTATATCTTCTTTGAATATTAAAGAAGTTGGTTATGGAGAATATTCCATTTCAAGCACATCAGATGACAAACAATCATCATTTTCTCCCAGGTCATTTGGGAAGCCTCATAACATAGCAATGAAGCAAGATAAAGGAAAAGAGACAGTAAAATATTTAGATTCTTGTTCCTTCATTAGATGGGGAGATCTACAAGAAGAATCTCTAAGTGAAGATATTAATCACTGGATATATAGAGAGGAGGATGACATGGTAATACCCAGGACACCTCTACATCAATATGGAAATGACTTCAAGATGTTACAAAAATATGGATATGATGGTACCACAAGGTTAGGACTACAAAACAAGGAATACTAGAACCTGTTTTACCACATGAAAACCCAAAGAATCAAGGCTTGGGATATAAATATGTACCACCAATAACATAAGCTAGACAATGAGCATTAGCTATATTGAACAAGCCAAAGGTACCCTCAGATTTCATACCTATAAACCAACCATCATCAAAGATGGATTTATTTCCACCTCAAAAAAGAAAGAGACTACCAACATCTCCTATCACAGAATTAGATTGTGAATACATGAGACAACTCCTGCAAGAAGCTACCACATAGACAACCAGTAGTACAATACCTGAACCATTTGCGCAAGCAAATATAGCAACAGATAAAAGCTTAGCACTAGCAGATGAACCAAATCCTTGGTTATTATCAATACTTTTGCTAAGAGAAACAACTTTAGCACCTCCATTTGAATCAGATGAAGCAAGACTTCAAAGACTAATACCAGGCTTAAGAAGGGTATCCATAATACAAAGGAGATTCACTCAAATTTAGTTACCATAACAATAGCAGATGAGTGATACATAATCAGAAGGTGAAACATACATAGAAAGCATCATAGATTCTCATGACTATGAATTTCCATCTGACAATGAAGACAACTCATCACCAATATATGATGAAGAAACAACATATCATAATCAAGTATGCATGACATTTGGATCCTCTAAAATGACAAGAGACAAAGACTTGCTCCTCATGCATCCATGCCTGATTGACTGGGGGTAAGAAGAAGAGCCATAATTAGATTGGTTCCAAAATGACAAGGATATAGAAGAATTCTTGGGTGTAAGGGATCGATTCCCTTATAATGATCACAAAGGTGGCTATGCAGTAGATCTAGACAAAACTACATATTTTGGAGAAGAAAGCTCTTCTCTTAATCAGGAAAGTGATGATAAAGTTGAACACATAATAGCTGCCCTACTTGTTGATAAAGAATGATCAACATTACTGGAAGAAGAAACTAAAGAAATCAATATCATCGATGCTTAGAAGGTTTGTAACATTCACCTGGCAAAATCCCTTGACCCAGTGGAAAAAGAGAAATTTATCAAATTCTTTAAGCAAAGACCCATCAATTTTGCATGGTCTTATGCATATATGCTTGGATTAGACCCAAAATTAGTCTTGCATCACTTGCCTTTACTTCTAGGGGTAAAGCCATACAAACAAAAGCTCAGGAAAATGCACCCTCACATAGCCTTGTTAGTCAAAATTGAGTTACAAAAATTGTTAGATGTGGGTTTCATTAGACCTATAGACTATGCTGAATGGATTTGAAATTTAGTCTCAGTATCCAAGCATACTGGAGGTATCAGGATCTACAATGACTTCAGAGATCTTAACAAGGCTTGTCCCAAAGATGACTTTCTGCTCCCTAATATAGACATCATAGTGGACTTAACAACTAGAAATGAAATGCTATCACTCATGGATGGTTTTTCCGGTTATAATCAAATAAAAATTACGCTAGAAGATCAACCGAAGACAACATTTACTTGTCCATGGGGAACCTATTGCTAGAATGTGATGTCATTCGGCCTTAAGAATGCAAGTGCTACTTATCAAAGAGAAATGACCACCTTGTTTCATGATATGATACACACAATCATGGAAGATTATGTAGATGACTTGATAGAAAAATTCAAAACAAGGGATAGTCACTTGAACATATTGGCTAAGATCTTTGATAGACTTGAGCAATACAATGTAAGACTAAATCCAAAAAAATGTGTCTTCGGGGTAACCTCTGGTAAACTCTTGGGCTTCATTGTATCTGTAGACACCTAAAATTGCCATGTCTAATTAAATAAATATATTTATTCATTTAATTATTTTAGCCTAAGTCTATTATTAATTAAATAAATCTTTATTTATTTAATTAATTCATTTACCCTCTTCTAACCTTATTTCTCATTAAAATAAATACTTTTATTTATTTAAATTACCCTTTTCCAAACTTAAATAAATACTTTTATTTATTTAATTGATCCCATTTCTTATATTAATTAAATAAATCTTTATTTATTTAATTAATTCATTAGCCTTTTCTACCCATGACACATGTAATTCATCTCTTAATTCCTACACTACCTACCCTCTAATTATTTTATTATTTACTCTACCTACCCTCTAATCCTAGGTGACCATTTATCTTTTACACCTCTTAATATTATCCCTTCATCTCTTATTGTGTTCTCTATATAAGGGGACAATCTCCTTCATTATCAACCCTAATCAACTAAGCATTCTAATCATCAACTATGCATTCAAACTTTCATATGCAATCAAGCCTACTTGCAACCACATTTCCATTCTTTATTGAGATCTTGTGCACACATAAAATCTGAGAGCAAATATATCAAGCAAGATCAATGGAGATAGGAAGAATAGAGATCCAAACCCTGTTGGACATGTGATGGTATAATCTTTGTGATTTTGTTGATTTGCATTTGTCTTAGGTAATTTTCATATGTTGTGGTGGATCTTTGTTGTTGTTAGACTAGGGTTTTGTGGTAGAATCTATTTTAGTCTTTCAATATTGTTGTTTCCATTTTTACCATAAACAATATCCAATCACGGAATTGAGATAGATCTAGAGAAAGTGAAAGATATTTTAGACATGCCATCACCTGCTACACTCAAACAACTCAGAAGTCTACAAGGAAGATTACAATCCATAAGGCACTTCATAGCCCAATTGGTAGAAAAGTGCCAACTGTTTCAACATCTTCTGAAGAAAGGTGTTACATTTAAATGGACACAACAATGCCAAGAAGCATTCAAAAAACTAAAAGAATATCTATTGTCCACTCTAGTATTGATTCCACCAGTACATGGGAAACCATTACTGTTGGAGTTATACACTCTAATGAGAATGGTTGATGTTGTCATTGATGGCAACCAACCGGTAACAGGATTCTATAGGTTCATCGGCAATCCAGACATCCTCTACCGTCACTGGAAGGCACAACAAGTTCATTCATCAACATCTAGTTTACATTGACAATAAAGCATATTGACACTCAGGCTGACATGAGACAAGTTTTGTTTATGTGAATTGTATTGTAATGTAATTAATTATTTGTAAGCTAACATAATGTATTGTAAAGACTCATATATGTATGAGATCTTATAGGTCATTTTGATATGGGATAGTGTGATAGAATGAGAATAATAAATAGAATGTATAGGTGATTTTGTAATAAGGCAGATAGGTTATGTGAGTGAATTTCATTCACCGAGAAGGTTTTTGGTTATGGTTTCTGATAGAGCTTAAACTGGTATTGAATCAAGCATTCAGATGCTATTTTAAGCAGTACATTGTCTTGGATTTAATTATCCATTTTGTAGTCAGTGAGACTCTTTCATTGAGCAGTGAGCTCTAGGTTGTTGGCCTTCTTGCATGTGTAGGCCCCTATTGTAAGTAATATTTATTCATACTGGCTAGTGAGTAAATATTGTGGGTCACAAATCCAACCAAGGTTTTTCCCTTATCGTGTTTCCTCACCAAAACATATTGTGCTATGGTGTGCATTTATGTTGTCTCATTATTTCTCTTTGCTGCATTATTGCTTGTTTACCGGTACATTAATTTGGGTTGCAAAGTTAGAAATAACTTCAAATATTCCATTAACCGGTTAGACACTGATTGACCTCCCCCTCTCAGTGTCTTTGGGACTATCATTGCATCTAACAATTGGTATCAGAGCCTAGTCCTTTATTTAGAAAAGCCTAATAGCTTGAGGAAGATTCTGAAACCGGTACCGACGGAGAGTTTGAGAAAATAGTTGGAAGGAGCTCTTGATGATTTTGATGCAAAAAAATTGAAGAATATCAAACTTGAAGATGATCTGAGGATTGCCCAGGAATTCATTAAAGGACTTCGGAGAACCTGGTTATAGCACAAAACAAGAGGAAGGAACTTCATGACCAAATGCAAAAACATGATGATGAAAAGGAAACTCTTAGGGATATTGTAGAGAAGCTGAGACAAGAGAACAGTAACATGAGGAATGAAATTCAAGATTTAACCATGAGGCTATGCAAGGATATTGAATATAGGAAGAAGAATGAAGAAGACCTGACTAGGAGACTTAATGATGGAGCAAATGAAAATCTGAGACTTTGTCATGAAAATGATATGCTAAAGACAGATTTGATTCACATGCAACATGATAAAGAGGAGCTTATGAGACAAGTTGGGATTCTGGAAAATGAGTTGTTCACTACAAATGACCACAAAGTCAAATTCAAGAAAAGTTCAGAAAGACTTGATGACATACTGAAAAGACAGAAACCTGATGGAGATACAATTGGACTTGGATTTGAACACGGAGAAAGTTTCGGAACTACAAATAATCAAGATCACAGCAAACCAGCAAGACAACCTAATACTTATAAAATTAATGGGAAATGTTTTAATTGCAACAAATTTGGTCATAGAGAAAATCAGTGCAAATTTAGAAATATTCAGAATACAAATTTACCCACTGGTAAATGTTCCAAATGCAATAAAGTTGGTCATAACTCAAAAAATTGCAAAATGAATGTGAAATGCTATGTTTGTGGTAGATTTGGACATTTATCTAATCAATGCAGAACACAAATCGGTCAAGGATATGGAAAAGCTATTTAGAGGAATAATGTAACTTTTTATGCATGTAACAAGATTGGACATATTACAAAATTTTGTAGAAGCAAGACTATACTAGAGAACAATAAAGGATCTAATGAGAAGGGAAAAGAAAAAGTAAATGAAATAAAGCAAGAATTTTCAAAATAATGGATTAAGAAGAGAGATCAGAGAGCTGATGAATCTATCTCTGCACCAGTAGAATAGAGTAACCCTTCACTGGGAGGAGATTATTCATCTGACTAAGGAATAATCCTTAGAGGGTATGGCAAAAAATTGAAAATCATGCATTCTACCCTCGATTGATGGTAAGAAGTTATATTTCTTCTTTACTAGTAGATATGTTAAGACTTCACTTAACCAACAAGCATTTAATGTGGTTGTTGGAGAACATTTTTTATTATAAAGCATTGAAAAAACCCTCATTTTAATTCACCAAGCATCCAAGCATTCAAAGAGCGCAAAGAGAGAGCAAAGGCATTTTAAAGGCGAAGCAACAAGGTGTTTTCAGGCATTCAAGGATTTCATGTTAAAAGGTATTTATCTTTCAAAATGGCATATTCATCTTCAGCACCTGAATTTATTGCAAACCCTACTGTGGTAGAGAATATTAAGTGCCCTAGACCCGTGTCTAAAATCATTCCTAAGATTTCTAAGCAAGATGATTCCATCAGAGCCTTTTCTAAGATTTCAAAGGGAGTTGGTTTTTTTTGAAGACCCGAGGATTTATATCCACTACAACATAGAGAAATTAGGGTCTGGTGATTTGAAAAATATGTACAAAGATGTTATAACTAATGAACAAGGTTTAGTCAAGCCGGAGCATAAGATTATTGAGGATTTAGGATTTGTTGAAATTTTGAACATTCCTGAATTTCCGGATGAAATAGTTTGTCTTGTATTGAGCAGAGTTCATGGGGAGTTTATGTGGCTAGATTCTATTTTTAAAATCACCAAGGAGGCAATCAAGGTTGTTATTGGTTTACCCTCAACCGGTATTAGGCCTGACAAAAAGAAGAAGATACCAAACAAGGGTGTTATGGACCTAACCAGAGCTACATTTGACAATAGATCTCTTAGGGTTAGTGATATCACTGATGCAAATGTGAAATATGTGAGCATGGTATTTGGATACAGAGTTACACATGCAAATAGGTTAAATTTTGTTTCTAGCTTGTGTATACATAGTGCATATGAAATGGTTAAGAACGATGCTAGAATTGACATCTGTGAGTGGCTTAAGGATGAACTGATAGATAACTTGAAGAAAAATAAGGGTGACAAGAAGGGAACATTCCATTTTGGGAACCTACTTGTGTGTTTAATGCTTTACTTCACAAAGGAGATACTCGACATTGGTCACAAGGACTTTGCATATGACATCCCGATAGGTAGACAGATCATGAAAGCTATTACCAGCATTCGTGCTAACAATGATAACATTGTAGCATACTACTTCAAAAACTTTCAAACCAAAATGAAGGCTAGAGAAAGGATTTCGCAATATTGTGGATAAGTATGACAAGCAAATATGTTTTGTAATCAAAACAGATGAAACATGGATGGAAGTTGTTACTCCTAGAACTATTTGGATAACAGATATGGGATATGAAGTTGATCCGAATATTCTTAAGGCTTATGCTAAGACACTTCTTGATGCACCTAGGGAACCTTCTGAAGAAATTTCTGGCAATACTGACACTATTGAGAGTGTTGTTTTGATGCAAAAGTAGAGAAAAAGAAGAGAAAAATTCATTAGAGATGCATCCAAAATGGCTAAAGAAGTTAAAGAAAATGTGATGAACATAAGTGGTATTTCTGCTAGTGAACTGGAAGGACTAGAACCGGTAGCTCATGTTTCACTGGTTGTCACTTCTTTGGATACAGATAGTGGTAAGGAAACAGAGTTCAAAAGAGTTGAAAGGAAGAAGAGGAAACCTTCACCTATACCTTCTCCTTCCCCTAAAAGGACAAGAACATTAAGGAAGAAGCAGCAGGCTGTGAGAGAGCCTAAGAAGAAATTAACTCCAAAGAAGAAACAACAACCTAAGGCACCAGATACCCTTACACTGGAGGAATTGATCAATGAAATAACACAAGAAGGTAATCTTAGTAATGTGAATAAATTTTATCATTCTTTCAAGGATTCTGACAAGGAGACAATAGAGGAAAGCATTATTTTGTATCTTGACATCTACAAGAAAGTTTTGATTGAGGTTATAGATGATCTTCCAAATGACTTATACAAAATATTAGAGGCTAAAAGAATGTCAGTGATGGAATTGGATAAAAAGTTAAAGGTTGAAGCATTGTTGGTTGTTCACCCTGTAAATTCCTGAGAGGAGATTGCTGAACTGATTGCTGAAGCCAACCGGTCAATTTTTGTGATTGGTCACCGACAGGTTAGTCTAATGGCATGGAGAGTGAATGAAATAGCAGATGAAACTACTAACAAATGGGACATATTTTTTGTAGAAAAACAAAAGAAAGAAGAAAGGGATAGATAGAAAATGGATGTCTTTTACAAAGGTATATCAGAAAGATAAAAGTAAAGGTAAAATTGGTAGTGTACCTGTTATAAAGGTCAAAGATAACCTTTCTCCACCAACATAGGACACCCCACCAATAACTTCAGGGACACTGGTACATACAGACAGTCAACCGGATACAGAGGCTAAAGAAATAACTCATGATGATACTAATCTGGAATCAGAAATTATTTTTACTATGAATGTAGATACACAAGATTTTAATATTGTTATGGATAAAGAGACTGCAAAGGTTAAGCTAGCTTATGCTATGAACATTGAGATCTCTGAGTCACCAGTTAACACTACTGACTCTCAGAATATTAGAATACTGATGGAAGCTAAGAAGCCTGATACTAAGAAATAGACAGAAGCAGAGGTACATACACAGAGTGAGAAATCGGCAGCAACTGTAAATAAAGAGGTAATAAATGATGGAAACAAGGAAGAAATTGTTAAGGTAATTGGTCTAGTGTCTGATGAAAATAAAGTTATTGCACAATTGAGCACATCCACTGTAGATTTCTGACCTACATATGTAACATATGTTCTTTTGGATTCAATTAAGAGGATCACAGATTGCAATGCCTTAGCATTTAAGGCCATTGATGATACATTGCCTATTTTAAAAATGATTGCACCAGAATGTAAGATAGATCATATTGATGGTTCTTTGGGTAAATTGGACGCATTGTCCAAATTCATTTCTTCAAATGTTTTAACTGTAGATAAGATTAATGAAGAAACTATTAAGGAAAGGGTGAATAAAGAAAAAGGTGAATTCTTTGACAAAACTATCAAGGAATGTACTAAGCATATTGATTCCTTATTACCGGTACTTAATTCAACAATTTTGGAATATAAGGATTTGTATAAAGAAGCTTGCAAGCCTCACCACCTGACTGAAGACATTGATGAGGAGATTAAGAAAACACAAAAGGAGATAGATGATATAGTAGATAATATGATAGGTTCTTTGGAACTTACCTATGTTTTTTATCAAGAAATGGCAATTTTTGAGGAAAAGATAGAGAAACTGGAGTAGGAAAAAGCAAGGATAAGGATGAAGGCCCGGAAGCTAGAAAATAAACTTGGTCCTAGATTGGACAACCTTATAACTCAACGGGTTGAGCTATCTAAAGCAACAATTCAAGGAGACCGATCACCAGAGCAACAGATGCATTATTTGACCAACATGATCCAACATATTGAAACCATTATTTCTGATAGTAATAAATTCATGCAGAGCCTAAATCTAATTTTGGTGGATATCTTTCAAATTGTACACAACCGGTTACAGGCTATGAGGTAGAATTTTTGTATTCTTTGATTCTTTTTGACATCCTTTGTCATTAATGCCAAAGGGAGAGTAGTATGGAGAAAAATGCACATAAGAAATCACTTGCTCAGGGGGAGCACACTCTTTTTTGGGGATCAATTTTGGAGTTCTTTTTTGGACAATAGTTTTGGATTTTTCTCATGAGTGTTGCCATCAATGCCAAAGGGGCAGATTGTTGGCATTCTACACTCTAATGAGAATGGTTGATGTTGTCATTGATGACAACCAACCGGTAACAGGATTCTATAGGTTCATCGGCAACACAAACATCATCTACCGGCACCGGCAAGCACAACAAGTTCATTCATCAGCATCTAGTTTACACCGGCAATAAAGCATACCGACACTCAGGCCGACATGAGACAAGTTTTGTTTATGTGAATTATATTGTAATGTAATTAATTATTTGTAAGCCAACATGATGTATTGTAAAGACTCATATATGTATGAGATCTTATAGGTCATTTTGATATGGGATAGTGTGATAGAATGAGAATAGTAAATAGAATGTATAGGTGATTTTGTAATAAGGCAGATAGGTTATGTGAGTGAATTTAAGTCACTGGCAAGGTTTTTGGTTATGGTTTCTGACAGAGCTTAAACCGATACTGAATCAAGCATTGTAGATGCTATTTTAAGCCGTACATTGTCTTGGATTTAATTATCCATTTTGTAGTCAATGAGCTCTAGGCCGTTGGCCTTTCTGCATGTGCAAGCCCCTATTGTAAGTAATATTTATTCATATTGGCCAGTGAGTAAATATTATGGGTCACAAATCCCACCGAGGTTTTTCCCTTATCGAGTTTCCTCGCCAAAACATCTTGTGTTATGTTGTGCATTTATGATGTCTCTATTATTTCTCTTTGCTACATTATTGCTTGTTTACCGATACATTAATTTGGGTTGAAAATTTATAAATAAGTTCAAATATTCCATTAACCAGTTAGACACTGATTCACCCCCCCTCAGTGTCTTTGGGACTGTCATTGCATCTAACAATTGCTACTATATAGAGCTGCAACAAATTCTTCCTTAGGAGCTCTCCTAGCATAGCATGATGAACAAGGAAAAGAGAGAGCCATCTAATACATTAGTAGAACAGTCACTGGGTATGAAATCAACTACACACAGATAGAAAGAGCATACCATGTAGTATTCTTTGCATCACAAAAACTGAGACATTATATGTTGAGTCATAAAATATAGGTGGTTGAATAATTTGATCCACTCAAATACCTGATGAATAGAATAGCAGTAACCAAGAGACTTGCAAAATGGGTCGTGATACTCAGTGGATTTGACATTGAATACGTCAATAGAAAGGCTATAAAGGGACAAATCATAGTAGATCAACTTGCAGAAGCACCTTTACAAGACAACCATCCAATGGTGATAGATTTTCCAGATGAATCAATATTTACACTATCAAGATAGACATAATGGAAATTATTCTTTGATGGTTCACATACAAATCATGGAGCAGGAGTAGGAATTATGTTCATAACTCTTCAAGGAGATTCAATTCCCAAATAATTCAGGATTAGATTCCCTTGTGTTGGTGCCTCAAACCACAGATTGGAAAGCCAAAGACTTTCCTAATCCTCAGTTGATCCAATCAGCCTTGGCCAATGAACAGGGATGGTCAAAGACCAAATCCCTCTGCACTTTAGGATCCACTAAACCCAAGTGGGTGTACCTTACACTCTCAAGCACAAAAGAGATTTATTTTAAGTGAATTTAAACTATGGAAGTTAGCAATTGCAAGGATAGCAAAGGTTTTCCTGCAATTATGCTAACAAAAATACTTTTTATTGAATACATTTAGAACTGATAACATAAGTGTGAATATAGTTGTGATATGTAAAAGATTACTGTTAGGACTTTAAGCCATTACGGAAAAGAGCAATACTGATAGAAATTAGAAGATTTGTTTCTTTGATAAGGACCTAATGTATACAAACCTATTCAACAAATATTAATAACATACCAGTGCCTTTATCTGACCATTAATGAATAACTCTATGGACAAGAATCACTATCAATTCAAGTGACAATTATAAAATCATCATTGTGAATGTTTCATTATGTGTTACATGAACAATAAAAACCCAATTTAATATTCAATACAACATCATGTGATGGCACATCACAACAAATATAAAAGATTTATCAAGAGGACATATGATTCCATCAAACACAAAACTACACATAACAGTTTGAAGATACAAACATGAAATCTTGTATATTAACTTCTGGAATAAGAATGTACACAAAAAAAGCACTTACAAATACTCCAATATATTCAGTTTGCACAAAATAAACTCTATATTCCTATTAGACTTCTCTAAAACATAACACTTGTAGCCCATCCAGCAGCAGAATATTATCTATCTTATGATACAAAAATGACTCACTACATATATGTGAGCCAAAGGGTTCAAATCAAAGGACACACCCTTTCATCTTGTTAAACTAAACTTGACTAAAACCTAACGCCTAACTACTTAACTACTAGATACAAAATATATAAAAAGTAGTTATGGTCGTCCAGTATTGTATCACACTTTTGTATGTGCTCCAAATACTTGTTGTCCTAGTGAGTGCTGGTGTTGAATACAGTATCCTTGACAACGATCTCCATGGTAACCATTTTCTCCATTTGCTCACCTGTCTCCTTCATATCCAAAACATCTACCTAGGTAAAATTAAGGGATGTGTTGAGTACATTCTGTCATTGCAATCCAAATCCCTTTGTCCTTTAACTTCTTTGCCTCATCCACAATATTTGGTACACCATATCTGATGATATCCTTACAATCAGTAAATTCCTGCTTGATGTCCACACCAAATGCCTTATGCTTGTTCAACCTTCTCTGAATCTTCTCATCAACACTCTTCTCTTTCAACAATGTCTTCATCCTCTTCAAAATCCTTTCATGAGAAACCATATTATCCTGAGTCTTCTGATAGTTGGTCCAGAATTCTTTGAGAACTTCCAACAAATGCTCAAACATGTTGGTCAACAAAACACAAACAACATCCACCTTGGTAGTCCTGATTTGCCTTCTTAGCTTTATATTTTTCTTCATTTGGTCCTCATATTTCTTTTTCCACTGCACACCGGTATCATTTATCTGTGGTACTTCATGACCACAACTTCTTAACAGGTCTTCATACAATTTTTTGTATTTTTGACCCTCCTTTAATACCCACTACATTTGGGCCTTATTCAGTTTTGCAATGTCAATCCCCAAATTTGTAGTGACAATTGGGTTGACCTCTCCCACTTGTAGCCTCATCATATGCCCAAATTCCTTATCTAATCTATAATCTTGGGTCTTTTATTTGTGGGGTATAGGGCCTAAAGCAACATTTCCTCTTCACTTGGATCATATCTTTATCCAATAAAAATGTCATCAACTCCATGTATGTCTAACTTTACATCCTTTTTATCAGAATGTAACAAGCTATCAAAAATGAAAGAAGCACTTAAGTCCCATCCTGGGAACAAAATGATACCTGCCTCACTGAGAATTTGTCTCCCTCTTTGTGGTGTCATTGTGGCCACTTCTGCATCATTGTCTCCTTTCAATTTCTTAGGTATTTCTGCTTCATTTTCTGGGGTAACATTTGGGATGCTTTCCCTCAACTTGTTCCCTTTGTAATGGTACAAAAATTATTTAAAATATTTTGGATTGTACAAAAACTTCATCTGCTACAAAATTTGCATGCTCGTCCATTCTCACATCTGTGTTGGCATATTCTCAACATGGCTTGCTCCTGGCTCTCTGCCACTTCTTCTAGTTCAGGTACATGGAGGGTAAACACAACTACATTCTCATCAGACTCACTCTCAAAGTCTCCTTCTTCTTTTAGTTCTTGAAGCCTCTTTTCCTGTTCTTCCAATTTTTGGTTCAACTCCTCTAAGACTACATCAGCCTCATCCCATTCCTTGTTTCTAAATAAATCTTCAGCATCCATGGGTATATGCAAGTATTCTCCCAAGTTCTGGCTCTACCTATAATGGATGATGTATCCCTCTAGATGATAATTTCTTCGAGCTTGATGTCCATACAAATTGTACTCCTCTACTAGCTTCTTCTCTATCATCTCATAAACCTTGGTAGATACAATGGGGAAGTCTCCAGAATGCAAAGTGCCAGGCATAAATACCTGCTTGTATGAACCACCCAAATGCTTTCCATTTGACATACTAAGTTGCCTAACAATTTCTAGATAAGAAATCCCATTAGGAACTAATGTAGGCAACACATATGGAACACCCTCAAAACCATAAACCCTGAAAAAAGTAAAATTTTGGCATACAAACCAATCACCCCAATTGTGGTTGACCCTAGTGTCTCCAAAAGCATGGGGTCTCAAGAATATTTTAATCTCCTATGAGATAGACCCATCACATTCTGCCCCAAACAATTTGTACAAGGGCTTGACAAAATATTCTTCAAACAACAAATAGTGTTATTTGTTGAACCTTGAATCCCATAGGGATACCCATAATTGAATTGGTTTGTTCTATCCCTCTTTGTTCCTGGAGGTCACCTTTAATTCTGCTAGCCACAAACCTTGCATTTGACCATAAAATAAAATTATATGCATTAGCAATGAGTAAAACTTGAAAGTAGGGTTAGGCTCTATTTGCAAACTCAAAAATCCTTTATGCAGCTTCTCTGCCAAGTAAGTTGCATAATCAAATGGCCTCGGCTCATGCATTGGAATGCCCATAGTCAACACCAGTGGGCCTATTCTTGTAACATTAGGAACTTCTTCCTCATAGACCTAGCCACATGCCCAATATGTGTACTGCAAGTATTGTCTGAACAACATAATTTTGAAAGGAGGACCATCCTGCTTCGTGAGTCATCCCTTCTCCTTTTTGTGAATTTCCAACTTCTACATTGTGTGGGTGGTATCCATTTGGGTATATTCTCCTTCTAAGTCTGTAAAATATAGGGGCATGTAAGGGTCATATGTCATGCCGAAAACCTCCCGAATAGACGCGATAGATATTCGGATGAATGGATCTCCATTTGGCAATTGGATGTATCTTTTTTCTTTGTTGTATTTCTTGGTCAGAAACTCCAATAATCTAAGATTCAGAAAAATATTTGGGACCACCAGTCTACCCAAATTTGTCGCCCAAGGGTTTGACAATGGCATCTCCTTGTTCCGCCTGAGGTAGTGATATAAAAACAATTTGTGGCCCTTTATGGTTGTCCAGATATCTCCAACTCCCTTGTACTTATCTTCCAATTGATCCTTGGGTGGAAAATCGGTTTTAGACCTCCTTGACTTAGCACCAGATGACTCCATCTAGTAAAACATGTCCTAGTTTAATTTTTTCTTCTGCACACCCTCCATAGACTTCATCTTTTTTGATTTAGTTGATTATGTATCTGAAATCTCTTTGACCTTTCTCTTTCCTTGTGAACCAGAAGCCTCCATGATTAAATGCTTGGATTCTTAAATTACCTGCGCTTCTTGTCTGCAAATTCAATGTGGGTAGCTTAAGAAACTGTGAATAATTCTGGCACAAAAACTCTTTCTTTATGCTGGATATGCAACGGCTAGAGTCTGTAACAATAAAAAACTGACCAGATTTGCTTCATGTAGATCCAACCCACCTGATCGCGAGCATTAAATAATGGTTGTTGTATCAGACATTCTAACGGCTAATCGGCATAACCCCACCCAATAATTCAATTACTTGGTGTCATCCATATTTTGCATCCCTTCAATTACCTTTTTGTCTTTCTGATCGGTATAGGTCATTCTAATCAATCCATCTAATCTCACTCTGGCCTTTTCACTTTTTCCCTCAAGGCTTAACTTATCTCGATGGATCCACCTTTCCTTTTTATTAATCAACTTTTCTTTATGTCACATCGGGGTATATCTCTCCAGTGAAACCTTCTTTTGTTTATTCCTCTAGTCGCTCCATCAGCCTTCGAAATGAAGTCGCTTAATACTTCATCCGATGTTCCCATGATATCTAACTTTCTATTTGATCAGTGTAACTTTTACTGATTGCTTCATCAGGAGTCGGAGTAGCGTATTTCCCTTACTTCCGATAGTTATTGTCTCCCTGATAGATCCACCCTCTATGGCATTCTTCCCATCAAGCATCGGTACAACTTCAAAAATGTTTCTCCGGTAGCATAAACTATCTCGATGAGTCTTCTTGCACCTTACTCTCCTTATCGAGCTGCTTTGGTCTATCGAAATAGGCTTTCCTGATGTAGTCACTTCATTTTTGTTGAGCTCATCTTCATCATCGAGCATCGGGATAACCCAAAACACATATCCTCAACAATGTATGTTATCCCAATGAGTCTTACTCCCTTTCTTGCTTGGTATCACTTTATCAGAGAGAGTCTCTCCAATAGAATCACCTTCTCCATTTAGTGCATCGGGTATCGGGGTAACATAAATTGGGACCTCCCGATTACCTGATGTCACCGCTATGAAGACATCACCCTATTAGTCTCAAATTCTAATTTCCCTCTTATCCCCTTTAAGAAAATGAATAACTTTGTCTACATAAAAAGAGATCAAGGAAAAAGGAACCTTAGAGTAACATATAACAAGGTTTTGAGAACCTTCTACACTTTGAACTTATTCAAAGTTCAGGTGGGTATACCTTCTGTGAATATCTTCACACTTTAAAAATGAGATCCACAGTAAACCAGTGCTAAAAAAACCTGTGGACTTCATCACCTCAATGAAACTAAAACACTAAAGGAAAAACTTGCATTCATTTTCAGTATTGATCTTCAAGAAAAGATAGAAAGAAATCCTACAATCTGATACATCTCATCATTTTGGCTTTTATGAATCACATACATGCCTAACATATATATAGAAACTCTCCCATTCAACTAAAACAATTCATTAGATTCATAGCAATAAACAATAGACTTGCTAACAGAAGTATTTCATGCACATTTAATCCCTCTCCTGAAGAGAAAAGCCAGAAATAATATCTACAAGATTGCCTTACAATCCATGTTCAATTGAATAACCCTAGATTATCCAAATGAAACTAGCAAACTAAAGAATACACATCAGAAGACAAAGGAATTTTAGGCCTAAAACTGATCTGTATATTCATATTCATTCCTGAAAATATTACATAACTCAAAGCAATCTCCTTAAAATCAGAAAAAGATCCTGAATATATTTTCCTAGAGTTTCTTCACAAAATTCTTGTGATCCTTTTTACACTAGTCCTGGTATCCATTTATAACATTATGGATGCATACAAGCTTCAGACATTCCTAAAAAAGTTTGTTACAAACCGCAATGCTCTCCAAGAAACAATTACAAGTCTTTTTCAATATCAACAGCTTCTTCTATTTGTTGTTTTGCTGCAACCTTTTCTATCTGCTCTGGAGTATCTTCTTGTTGTTCGATATATTTATCCTTCCACTCCTAGAACACGTCATCACTTGGCCACGCAAAGCTGATAATCTTCTGTTTCATTCCTTTTAGCCTTTTCCAAGTGACCCTTAACTACCCAATTTCTATTTCTATGAAACCATAATGTGATTTCACTTTTTCAATTTCTTCAATTGTTTGGACAAACAAGGATGTGTCATCAGTGTTAATGATTTCATTAACCCTTTGGGACAATTTGTTGTCCAGCTCTTCTAGCCATACCTTATCCTCTTTTAACAGAATTGGACCAACAAAACCACCTTGAAACAATTCATATTTATGATCTGAATATTCTTTTCTATACAATTGGGCTTTTCTTTTTACACCTGCCCTTTCCTCTGAGAGTATATTCATTTCTTTTATAAACTCACTAGTGGACCTAAGATTGTCATTTTCCTTTGCATCTTAATGGGATGAGCACATAAGCTCTAACTCCTTACCTTTAGGCATCCCCTTATTAAGGATTGGTTCCAAGGTGGTTTCATCCTCTCTTAATTCAATTAGGATATTCAGGATCCTTTTCATAGAAATGTATACAATAGAGGCCTTGACTGAATCATCAAACTTCAAAATTGTGCCTTTCACCTTTTCATCATACTTGCTTGCAAACAAGACTTGAGCTTGTTTTAACTTTTCCAACTCATGTTGGATAGTTTCAATTGACTGGAAACCAGAAGGCATAGGAGAAGGGGGATATTCTATAATGGGACTAGTAGGTGGAGGTCTTGTTGGAGAGGAGGCTATCAGGAGAGTAGAGGATTCACCTGGATGGTGCTAACCTACCAACTGACTCTGAAGTCTAGCAATAATACTGTCTCTGTTGGCTAATCCTTCTTTGGCCTCATTGTAAGCCTTTAAGATGGTTTCCAATTTTAATTGGAGATTAGCCTTCTCTTTTGCCTCCTTTTCTGCTACTGCCACATTGAACTTTGCAATTTCCAAGATTGTGCTTGCAGCTTCCACCACCCTTGTATCTTGGACTCTTCTTACAATCATGCCTCCTAGGAGACTAGAATCTGATACACCTTTACTCCTTTTACTCTCATCTTTCTTCAGTGACCACATGACTAGAGCAACATTATCCTTGCTAAAGGTCACTCCTTCCATGGGTTTTGTTTCCTTTCTTACTGCTTCAAGGACCATAGCATCAACTATATCCCATTAAGGGAGGATTAAAACACTAGCCTTAGACACCATCTCTCTTCCCTTCTCAAGAGTAATAGTTTTAAACTCCTCAATCATTTCTTGCTTTACCTCTTCTTCCACCTGAGTTATATCCCTGTGAGGCCATTCACTCTTCCTTTGCTCACATTTGGCTTTGAATTGTTCCATATTTTGCTTCCACACAAACTACATGAAAGCCCCTATTGTAACAAAATTACTGTCAGTCAAAAACTCCTTACTAGCTTGCTTAAAAGTAAGGTCTAATTCTTGACCCTTTAGCTCACCATCAGTCGAGTTCATTTCAGCACTAGGTGGCTCTTCTGGCATCCCCTCTTGGGTCTCCTCATATGTGTAGGCAATCTCTCCAAGACTCCCTAACTATAACAACTGCTCGGCCACCACCTTCTCATCTCCTATATGGATAGGGGACTGAGATGGAGAATACAAAGGCTCATTGGTTTACACTTCCTTTCCTATCCTTTGCCTTTTAGGGGAGTCTTGGATGTCAATGACATCTTCAATTTCTCTTTTCCCTCTTAAAGTGGAAGGCTCACTGGCATCATCACATTGTACTTTGATCTCTTATGCATCACATAATCACCAGGTGGGATAGCCTTAGCAAAAGCGGGCTTAGCTAGGACCAATTTAACCTTGTCAGGATCATTTTGCATTATAGCCTCCCTTTTTTCTTTCAAGGTTTGCATGAGGTCTTCAAAATAAAGAACCAAGAATTTGATTTTCTCCTCAAAGGGATTGAAACTAGAGAGAGGGTCATAACTGCTATCAAATTGATGGATGAAATCAAGAGCCCTCTTATATGCAACCCATTTCTCTTTCCTCAGTTCTTTCTCATCCAAACTAAATTCATTTCTAATTAAATCTATAGGGAACTAGAATTGGTGGCCTACCTTTACACACTGCCCTCTTTCTAAACATGTTATTGAAAAAATCCTCAGGGTCTGTACATCTTGAAATTGTAGTTGACAACCTATATGGCTTAAAGAATTCTTCAAAATATTTCCAGCCACCTTTAGTGATTACAAAATGATGGGCAATAGTAATGGTTGGGAAAATGGTCCCTTTACCCCTATTTGTCATCTCTGCCTCTTGTACACCTCCAATCTGCCTCAAGACTTCTGCAATCCCTATCTTCAATGGGACCTGATAGGGAAATAGATAAGGAGTACCTCTGAAACCATACACTCTGAAAATGGTAGAAACAGGGTACAAATACATATCTCCCCAATTGTGAACAATCTTAATATCCTCACCAAACTCTTTAGGCCTGAGGAATTCCAAGAGAGCCTTAGGAATCCTAAGGTTCTCTGTGCATAAAAGAAATCTAATCTTAGATGCAAAACATCTATCAAGCTTCAAATAGCTAGCATCCTCTCTATCCTAGGATAAAATAGTACTCCAAAGTTGAACAGGCATCTCTTCATTATCTTTTACCTTAACCAAATCCATTTGCTTTGCAAAATAGTCAGTGCCCTTAAACAAAAACATGTGCATCAGAAGGGAGTACCATCCAAATGGTTTTTCCACCTTACCATTTTTTATCCCTACTAGTCTTGCATGAATTGCATCAGTAAGGTATGGCGCATAATCAAATGTTATTGCCAGAGAGGGGTTTATAATTTGTGCAATCATCAGCATATAATGGGTTGGCATGTTTTTCTCAGCATCTTCTCCAAAAATCTGACACGGTGCCCAATACATACCCTTAGCTCTTAGAGTAAATAGATTCAAGGAGAAAGGTTCTATTGTACTGGGGCCTACAGCTGTTAACCCTCCTATCTTAACAAAGAACTCTTTCAATGGGCCACTCCTAAGATGATCCCTTTGAGCATTATAGACCTGGGCTAATGACTCAAAATCAATAGGTTCCAATAGATTTTAAGCTTCACCGAGCTTAAATACATTTTTGAATTCATCATCATTTATTTCAATTAGGGCTGATCCCTTCACATTCCCGATACATCTAGTTATAGGGTCATAATTTTGTGCAATCAGGGTCAACAAATCTACATCCATGAATACACCAGGGACCACAAGCTACCCCACATCCAATTCCCATATGCTATTTAAAGGGGCAAGGGAATGTCTCTGACCAAAACCTAATTTGAACAATCCTAAACCTAACATCCTTATTTATGGATCCCTTAACCAATTACCTTTATCATATAAGCCATCCCCAATTCTAAGACGAGGGTTCTTTGGTACTAATTCTTTAGCTTTAGCCCCGACATTGGTAGACATAGTTAACTATTCCAAAAAATCATCACAAATGTTCCTTTCCTGGTAATTCACTTTTCTTGTCAACTCCCTTCTTGGTGCCATCTTGATAATGCAACTATACCAATTGAGACACGCACAGACCTCTAATGAAACAACTCACACAGCAATCACTGATTTCGAACCAGAATTAGCAAGAAAAAGCACAAAAAACTTGATATTCGCTTGAAGAAAACTACTCTACACCAATTGCTCTGCAACAGACTCGTTGAAATGATGCCAACATTCAAGTTGATGCAGACTCTAATACAGAAAGTTGGCATTGAATTTTAGAAATTAATCCCGAATGCTTCGGCCATCACCTCATAATTGAATTCATAAATCAAATTCAAAAAATGGGCTCCAACGGATCATGAATTCTCTGAGTATTTCCTCTGTTTCGTTGTTTTTTTACTTCATAGGCCTTAAACCCTTCATACCTTTCTTTCACAAAACAATGACAACCGTTGGATCATGGGAACTTGCACTGCTTTTACTCCGTCTGGTCTTTCTGTGTTAGTGATGGGCCCTACCTTCTTTTCGCTATTTTGTGGGCCTTAAAACTTGTGCAATTTTCCTTCGCAAAGCAACACCGGCCATTAGATCATGATCTACCTTACTGGTCTTTATCTCCAACAATGACCGTCAGTCTTACTAACTAACTGCGCATTACCTTGACACTAGCGGTTTTCGCCATTTCGCAAAGACTAAGCTGCAGGCATCTTCGGGCCATGAAACAACGACAACCATTGGATCGACCACGAGATGAACACCTTTTAACATGCTTCAGGCCCTTCAAGTGGGTCCTTTATCTCATCACCAGTTAACAAACGCCATGTGGCAATCGACCATTTTCTCAGGAAGTTCCATCGGGTTCCATTTTGAAACCGCCACGTGTTTTACTTCACTATTCTCCACATAACTGTTAGTTGACTCAAGGTGGGCCCTCATTGTACCCTTCAAAGCCATGCGCACTTGATAGGTCACTCTTATAGTCCACGGAAAAAACCATCTGTCTTACCATGTCATGCCTTTGTGTCAGCCACCTTGACCTATCACTGGACTGTCAGCTAAGCGCCATCGGACCCGCCACCTGTCTTTCGCCATTTCACAATCACTAATCTTCGCTTTACTTTAGGCCATGAAACAATGACAATCATCTGATTAAAACATACTTAATCAGTCTTTAACTTTATGACCTGCCTGTCCTTCGGGCCCACTAGCTCCTTTTGCCATTTCGCAAAGCTTAAAACTCAGGTTACTTATCTTCACGAAGCAGTGATATCCATTGGATCTCAGGAACTTGCTTGTTGGTTACCTTTTCTACGACCACCTCGCCTGGGCCCACCACGCTTTCACTATTTCATGAAAGGTAGAACACATGCATCTTTTGGCCACAAATCAATGCGAGTCATTGATCTTTTCTAAATCGATCATCCTTTAACCAAAGAAGTTGCTCGCCTCTGGGACCCGCCACGTGTTTTCTTTTTTTCGCAAAACTTATTTCACATGCATCTCGAGCTAGCGAATCAACATGAGCCATTGGATTTAAAGCAAGATGCAGTTCTTTACTCTGACGATCGATCCTCTAGTTGGGCCCGCCTAGCCTTTTCGCTACTTCACAAACATTAACTTGCTAGCATCTTTGCCTAGCAAAACAATGACAACCGTAAGATTAACAATGAGTTGCATACTAATTAAGGGCCCTGACAACATTAAAATAGGATAAAGGTAAAGGCACACAGATTTAAAATATTAAGGGACCGCCTAGGGAAACAACTAATGGGGGGACACTTTTCATGATAAACTGACCCTTCTTTAAGTGGTAAAAGTAACTCGGAAATAGAACATAAGGGTTTTGTACAAACATAGGACAGGTTAAAACTTGAAAACCTTAAACCCTCTTCTGACCCAAGAAAATCAGAGGCAACAAGGTCATACTAGACACATTTTTATCTAGACCTCTAGCCAATTATGGAACAAGAATATCCAATTGTAAATAGTGATAACACACCCCATTGGTTGTAGGCAAGAGCTCCACTGATAACCCCATCAGGTATTGAGATGACATTTTTTCCTTGTTGCTGATAGTGTATGTTATCCTGATGACTCCAACCTCCTATCATATCATCACCATAACTTGCACTGATGGATTTCAACTTAGTCACACCTTTTCCCACCACTCACACTTTAGGAAACACCATCGGCATGAGTTACCCCGATCAACATACTCCTTCCTCCTTAGGCGATCTCATCGAGATGACTTATGCCAATAAGAAAATTTTTGCAGTTTTTGCAAAAGAAAACCCTCTTTATGGATGCAACTTTAATAATCATACTGAAGGGTTTCTCCCACACAATTTACCTCTCTGAACATACTCACAACCCTGCTCTATGTTGATCTTCCAAAAGTTACTCTTGCAATGAGACTAATTGTGAAGATGAGGATTGACAGAATGCCATCATACTCAACACTTCCCTTGAATATGCCCAAGTGATGCCTTTTTATGAAGACACTGCAACACATCACCTGCACATACAATCCAACAATAAGTGCTCCTATGATGAAACCATATGCAAAAGCATCCATACATAGCACAAAAGTATTTTGTAAAAATATGTGCTAACACTTTGTACCAATAATATGTCTGTATGATAGTATGATTGATAGTATGATAGTATAGTAGTACCAATAATATGTTTGTATGATAGTAGGACTTGAGTCTCCATGGTACAGAGATATATATGCATACCTACATGATCAATATATACCTCCTGATCTTTCATGGAATCAAAGAAAGGCACTCATATGACAATCATCAAAACATGCAATCATTGTTGATACTATATACAAGAAAAGTATAGACAACACCTTACTCAGATGCCTTGATATGGAGGAGACACAAATCGCCTTAAAAGAAGTTCATGATAGAATATGTGGCGCACATTCTTCTAGACCTACTCTAACAAAAACATTGCTGCAAACAGGTTACTATTGGCCTACAATGGAAAAAGATGCTTACAATTATGTCCAAAGATGGAATTGCAAAGATGCAAACAATTCCAAATACATGGGAATCTCATTCATGTACCTGCTCAAGATCTTCAACCAATAACATCACCATGGCCATTTTCACAATGGGGATTAGATCTTGTAGGGAAAATAAATCCTACCTCTTCCAATGAACATAAGTTTATTCTCACTGCTACAAAATGGGTTGAAGCAATCTCAATGATTTTCACAACAGGAAAACACATAGCAAAATTTATCCTAAATTATATCATTTTTAGGTATGGGGTACCCATATGCATAGTGACTGATAATGGATGACCCTTTAAAAATCAAGAAGTGAGCAAGCTTTGTGAACAATTTAAAATCTAGCAACGTTTTGCAACACCTTACTATTCCCAAAGCAATGGTCAAGCTGAAGCAACAAACAAAACTATTTTGAAAATCTTAAAGAATGTTTTCAATGATAGTGGATGAGATTGACATCTCCAACTAAATCCAGCTCTATGGGTTTATTGAACTAGTATACATATGACAACCAGTATAACACCATTCTCTCTGGTTTATGGTGCAGAAGCCATTTTACCTATCGAAGTGGAATTGCCATCCCTAAGAGTCTCTCTAAAAAACATAATCTCAAAAGAAAACTATAGAGTAGCATGCTTGCAAGAATTGGAATTCCTAGATGAAAAATGACAAAGCACTCTAAACCATTTACAAGGCTACCAAAACAGAATGAGAAGAAGCTACAACAAATGAGTCAACCCACGTTGCTTCAAAATAGGAGATATCATTCTTAAAGAAAATCAAAGAAGCCTTGTTGAACATGAAAAACTAGGAAGGTTTGAACCTAACTGGTTGGGTCTGTTTGTCATAATGAAAGTAATTGGGAATGGCGCTTATCCTTTGCAAATAATTGAGGGAGATCCAATCCCTGATCCCATCAACAGTATGCACCTAAAAAGATATTACATCTAAGGGTGGGTTCATTTCAAATTCCAGTACTACATTTGCATATTTCTTTACCATGCAGCATTATCCCTTTTGCATATAGTTGCATCAATAAAACAAGGTGATTGTTTGAGTTATTCACCTATTTGCACTAAAAGAAATGAAGGTTGTCTCATTTCCTAGATACCTATTCATGAAGTCTTTAGGAGGCCTTTAGTCAATCATCTTCAATGTCACATTGTGATTAAGATTTATGCTTGATTGGGTAGAAGTTTCCTTATCAAGTCTTGTTACCCAAAATCTATCAATTGCTATATCTCACACATTAATCAAAAGCTATAAGTCATTACAGATACCTAGTTGATCATGTGGCTAGTTAAAAATCCAATATTTTGCTTCAGCGCCACTGCAACTGTCATACCCATGTAGGTTTCATTACTTACAAGTCAAAGCAATAAAATAAAAGAAAAAAGTGTTATGTCAATCTCAAGGCAAAACAAAAAAAAATGATATATTACTAAAATATCACGCATACAAGTGCGACAAAAAAAAAGCTTGACTATGGGAACATGCAAGTAACTCCATCAGTGCTATGGACGCCTACTGGCAATGGAGCAATGTTTGAGAGATTATAGTGCATAACCTCGTCGGAGCCCTAAAAGATTGCTAGCAACAAGGCTCTATCCAAGTTGTTGTTGAAGTCAAAATAACTCATGTAGCTAGCCACATAGGATTCCAAGGGTCTTTGATGGTTAAGGGTCAGAATGAACTCAATTGCACACACATAGGCAAAAGAAGATCACAATTTCAAGAATTGATGGAGAAGTTTTCCATGCCTCCATTCATAAATCTTGGTTACATAGTGTGTTAGGTTGGATGGTCTATGTCTTTTGAGAATGGATTGAACTCCTATCTTTGAAACGTTTCACACCTTTAATCCAATTAGTGCATTTCAGAATGAAAGACACACACACTCATCCTTGTTTGAGTAGGAACTGCATTTTTGTCATGCATCCTGCATTAGCATAACTCATATCAAAAATTCATTGTCTCAACCATATTATGCATCATCATGTTATCATCATAGGTTTGTATACTTGGGGGCATAACTAAAAAAATTCCAAACATTCGAAAAATAGTCCTGAAAAAAATCCTAAAAAATAAAAAAATGATTCTGAAAAAAACTCAAAAACATTCAAAAAATGATCCTGAAAAAATCAATCAAAAAAATCATAAATACGATTTTGAAAAAATTCTAAACATTCAAAAAACAGTCCTGAAAAAAATCCTAAAAAAATCAATATCGATCCGCAAAATACAAAAACATTCAAATACCAATTTAAACTTGCAATAAATTGTCTTGCAAGAATCAAACACCACAACAGATGTCCAACAAACACTTTGCACGAAGTTAACAAAAGATACAACTATCTTGTCAAAACATCTGCAATCACACTGATCAACTGTACAATCTATAGATTTATCAAACTATCAATGTGATCAATATCTTGTCTTAAACAGCATCGGTACACTCGAAACCGGACATATCGGTCTTATATGGGGTCCAAAACTTCTAAAACCAAATATTATCAAAATCACACCAAACATTTCAAAGAAAAGGCACAATCAGTCTAACTGTTGAGTTTTGTCTATTTTGGTTGACTCCTTTTATCAAATTGGTGAAGATCATTGCTTTTAGCTACTCAAGGATTTCCAAAAAGTGACTAGAGGAGCCATGATGGGCATGATCCTTTTCTTTGTTTGTTGTTTTTGGTTTGAACCGATGAAGTTTTGGGGCAATTTCTCTAGTGGGTGTTTGTGATATGAACATTCAACTTGTGAATGCCACACATACCTCAATCCCTAGTGTAATTCCCAGAATGGAGGGTTCATTCCTTGTTTGTTATGTGTTTGTTTCTTTGCAATGAGATATCTATTCATCTTGGTTCCTTATACCCTAGTGTAATAAGCTCCATTGTTATATAATAAGGCTCAATGGTGATAATGTATTGCACCACGAATAAAACAATGAGGACTTCTCATCAAAATTTCTATCATATCATCCATTATCACATCAAAATTTGGCTTACAAAGATTGATTCAGTTGATTGATCATTTTCTATGTCTAACAACTAACAATTCTTCTAAGATCCTCAAAATGTATTTTGACACACAAAATAATAATAAACATCATCACATCACATATTCATAATCATAATAAAGTTTTCATCAACCATTATGCATCACAACATATAGCTACATCAAATCACTATGTGATATCACATTCATATTGCATTCATCTTCACAATAAGGAAACATTAGACAATGAAGGTCACCATAAAAAAGAACATCAAGAAAACATATTATATATCATAAATGTGTTAAAATAAATCATAACTACAACATCAAAATCAATATCCAATCTCTCAACCTATACTACCTCTATTAGTAGGTGCATCTCGACTAGCTCCAGCCCGTCTCGATGGCGCTCTAGGTGGACCTGTCACTCCCCCACTGCTAGTTTGTCGAGAAGTAGATCGACTCAATCTTCTCCCCATGAAAGAACTAAAACTAGGTTCGCTTTGACCCTCAGGGATAGCTCTCTCATAAGCCTGCCGATAATAAATAACCTCCTATGCAACAACAAAATATCTATCTACCTGGCTACGTGCCTCCATCACTGGCCCAAATAACTGAGTATATGCATCCATAGTGATCTAAGTCCACCTACCTGCCTCATTCCTCTCCCACTCTAATCAATCTCTATTAGCAGCTATCTGATCTCTCTCCGCAGTCAAATCCTCCATCCGCCACTGCTGCAAAGTAGTGACCAAGTTCTCTAAACATCTAACTTGATCTCTCAATCCCTCCTCATCTCCTCTGTCCACACCTACAGACTCTGTAGCCTGGGGCATCTGCACATCATAACCATCATCCCTGCCCTCATCTCCATCGCTACTCGATGACTGTGATCCTGACTCATCACTATCATCAAAACTGCTCATGGATGTAAGTTCTCCATCAATATCCACATCCTCCCTATCACTATCCACCTGCCCTGCAACCACTGCTATCAGATCCATACCTCCTCCATCCCTACCTCATCCACCTCTTCCTCCTCCATCCCTACCTCCTCCACCTCTACCTCCTCCATCTCTACCTCCTCCACCTCTACCTCCTCCATCTCTACCTCCTCCACCCCTATCCTCTCCACCTCTCCCTCTAGGACCCCTGCCATATCTAATCTTTTGAGCACCAATCACAACTATCGGATCTATCAAAGGTATAGGCCTATGTTGTATCCACCATACACTATATTGTTCTCTAGACCTTGGATCTGCTACACCAAGCCTCCATCCCCACAAAATAGGAGCAAGAGCATCAAACTCAGCAATAGCAACATGAGGCTATACACAAGCACCCCAATCACCAAACTCTTGAGTAGTGCGAGAAAAATAAGCTACCATGTCTGGAATACCCTGTACTTCCTCGAACTATCTAAGCACATGGATAGGAAGATGCATATCAATAACCCTATGACTACCAACATCTCGACCAATAAGATATCTCTAATGTTGACAAAAAGGAAGATGATGAGCATCATCAGTCCAACTAGGACAAGTAAGATAAGGTCTCCATGAGAAGTACTATAAGATATCAATCTGATGATGCCAATACAAGATATTAACTGATGCCTTATGCCTCACACCAACAATATATCCATAAGCATATGGCTGCTCTGGCTCTAAGTCTATATGTAACACAAGACGGAAGATATCTATGTGCTCCCAAGCCCATGTCTGAAGCAAAGTAATACCACATCCAACTGATTTCTGCTACAAGTAAATAATCCCATGCATCTGATGATACAAAGTGGCAAGAAGACAAGGACCCCAAGCAAACACATGTCTGTCAATAATCATATCATGTATAACATGTCCCCATCCAACAGGAAAACCATGGGCACGTCTATCAAGAATCAATAATCCAGCAACAATACAAGCAAGCACAACCATGAGATCATCATAATCAAAATCATCCCAATGAATATCATAACGACCACAAATATGTAGATCCTGCTCCTCACACTGGAATAATGTACACAAAGCTGAAATACCATCATCATGATCAAAATTAACTCCCCTACCAGATATTGGAATGTGTAAAATATGCCACACATCCTCAAGTGTGATAGATGCCTCACCAGTCAGTAGATGAAAAGAACATGTCTCTGAATGTCACTGCTCAATCAAAGCAGTAATCATAGCCTTGTTGGCCATAACCTCAGGAAAATGTGCTATATAATATAATCCAACCTATCGTAACAAAGTGGTATCCTCTACATCCAAGTCATGACGTCGATCAAGACTATCTGGTCATGTCTACCTAGAAAGAAGTACTGGATAATGCGCTTGCATTTGGAAAATATAAAAAATGAGTCAACTACGTCATCAAAACTATTAGGATGCATAAACTGAAGGAAAAAGGTCTTTATTATCAATTGTGATTCAATATTACCAATTGTGAAGCAAAATAAGCAAGTCCGACATACTTATGTCAAATGCGATTCAAAACTTTCAAATGCGATCCAAAATATTCAATTGTGATACAATTTTATCATATGCGACACAAAGTTAACAATTGTGACATAAAACATCAAGTGTGAAGCGTTAAACTCAATTACGACATAATTAAGTCAATTGCAGCAATAACGATACTCAATTGTGACATATGTGAAAAATGACACACCAAAAAATAATTAATTTTTTTGTAAAATATAGACATAAACTAGCAAAAAATCAGGCAACTCACCATGCCACCAGTGCTGGGAGGTCTCTGATAAGATCACAATCGCTTGGATAAATGCAACCTAAGCTCTAATCTCTCTAAGAAATTCTTTTAAAACAAAAAATGCAAATGAGCTCAAACCCATACCAATCCTCAATTTATAAGCTCAAAATTAGGGTTTCTTAACATAAATTCTCATGGACCCCTCCAGCTTCAATGCAATATTAGATATAGCAAACAAGATCGAAACTCTTTCAAACTTCATATTATCACTATCTAGCATATTTCCGAAAAACTGGTCTTCGATCCAAAATTTTCTGACCACTTTTTCTAAGGGGGCATTATACCCTAGCGTCATCGGGGCATACTGGGGCCTAAATTTTTCATTTTCTTTGAAACAATGTCATTTTGACATTGTCTCAAAGAGGGGCAAATGTAGACACCTAAAAATGTCTCAATAATTCTACACTAATTATTCATCTATTTAATTAAGTAATTCTTTAATTATTTGATTAAACTAACTATTCCTTCTAATCATCACCCTTCAACACTTCCAATTATTCCATTTCTATTCTCAAATTATTTTAATCAGTTAACCCTATCTCAATTATTAATTAAATATCAATTATTTAATTAATTGCAACATTTTCCTTAGTTAAATAATCTTTATTATTTAATTAATTCTATTTCCTAATTTTAAATAATTTCATTTAAATTATTTAAACTAATTAACTTATTCCTTCAATTCCCCAAATTTTAATTTCAATTAATTCCATCTAATTTCATTTCATATTTCCCTGAATTTGAATTTCACTTCATTTCATCTAATTTCAAATCATCAAATTCACATTTCCCTAAATTTGAATTTCAAATAATTTCATGTGCATTTCAGCATTCGAATGACCAAATTCAAATCCAAATTGAAAATGAAAATCAAATTTAATTTCAAATTCCTAGAACACATGCTAAAATCAGAACTGACTGATCAAATCAGTTAACTTAGTTAACTCATCAATCATTCTTTTTTAACTCAAAATCTATTCAGTCTTCTAATCAATCAATTCAGTCTTTTAATCAATCAAGTGAGTTGACTAATCCATCTATTCAGTTCACTCTTCAATCAATTCAGTTAACAAATCAATCAATTCAGTTCACTAATCAATCTAAATGAGTTGTCTCTCAATCAACACTTGAGTTCTATTTCTCACCCTCTTTGTGTTGAAAATCTATAAATTCAACCTCTTTTCATCATTTCAAGCTAGCTTTTCTAGAATCATAAAATCAGAGTTTTCAAAGTATTTGTATGCAGGAAATTGGTGCAATACCTGAGAGCCACCAACCACGCAAATTGGAGAAGCATAATGGAAGCAACGATGCAGAATGAGGGAGTTTCTATTTGAATACATTTCTCATTTCTTGTATTGATTTTCATTGATTATGTTTGATGTTTGTTAGTTAGTTGAGAATTGGTGATTCCTTATTTGCTAATGAGCTTAATACATTTATGACATTCACGCATAGAAATAACTAACATTGAGGACAATTGTCCTCCGGATACTAATGTATAGGTTGAGGATATTGTTCCTAGAGAGAAACTGATAGTTGCACAAACTGCACCAAGTGGCGAAGTCACTGGTGCAAGTGAGGAGGTAATAAAGGATATAACATCAGAGGAGAAAATAGGGGAATCTGACAGGGAACCAGTTGTTGGAACATCATTATTGACAATTGGCACTTCTCTACTAGAAAAGAAAACCATCACAGAGATGAGTCCCATGGAACTGATGCTGATGGCTACTCAGAAACTGATGAAGGAGGGATCCACAGACAAGGGGATTATAGATAAGTTAATAACTATTTTGCACATATTGGTCCCAGAGTGTAAGATTAAAATGAAGCGATCCCTTCTGGCAAGCTTAAGATAATAACGGAGCACATATCAAAATACTTTCAATTCTTACAACAAATCTCCAACCGACAAACACTTGAAATATTCACTCAGGCTAAGAGAGCTTCTTTTGATCAGATCATTGAGAGAGAAAAGAAAAATATTGAGGAGAATTTAATTCTAATTGAAAATTCTTTGAAATAATATAATAACATATACAGGGTATGTTGCAATACTAAGATACTTACAACAAATGTAGATAAAAAGATAAAAGAGATACAGGAGAAAATTGCTAGTATTGCTAACTCTTTTGATGGACTAATTTCACTGACAACATCAATTGATGGTCAAATTTTGACTTTGGAGAACCAAATTTTTTCTCTTGAAAAGGAAAGAGATAAAATCATTCAGAGAGCCAAAAGTCTCAGAGGTTTGGTAAGTCCAAGATTGGATTCACTCTGTGTATATAAGAAGGAATGTGTGGATATGTTGGGAAAGCCCTCACCAACAGAGGTCAATGAGAAAGAATCTTTTGCATATTTATTAAGTTGACTTGTATCTATCTCTAACACATTAAAAACTAGTTGGGATACTTTTGTGGAGTTACTGGAGAAAGCTTATCGAGAAATATTGAAACTGGTCAAGCTCTGGTAAGACATTTTTGGAGGTATTTAGTGTACAGTACTTATTCTTTGACATTCTTTTTACAATTTTTGGGCATTGATGTCAAAGGGGGAGTAGTATAGATGTGAAAAAGAATAAAGGGTCACATACATTAGGGGGAGTTATAGAGTTTATGAAATTTTAGAGATATGGAGTATTTTGCATATTCAGCTCAGGGGGAGCAGGGCAGGATGAAACCGACAGATGGAACCATGACTATTTTTCACATGAGTGTTGCCATCAATGCCGAAGGGGGAGATTGTTGGAAATTGACACTCTATTGGTTGGTTTTACTATGTTTTCATTGATGGTAACATGATTTTGGGTTTTGGCTTCATATGGTGTACTGACAGACACTTCACATATTCTACACCAACACTGACACTGGCAGGTCAGGAAGATTTCTTTGGTCACTAGCAATGCAGGCTAACATGGTACAACAAAGGTTATCAGTATTGGAGGCTGAAATATCTTAGATCCAGCATCAAAAACTTGTTTTAATGTTTATACATTTATTTTATTTGGCCGACATGTAATCTAATATTGTATATATCCCTATAAGCTGACATAAGGCATTAATTTGTATAGGGTATATAGGGCAGATTGATTAGATAATTTTGGAATATGGTAGGGATGTAATGTAATGGATATGTAAATGTGATATGATGTGAAATATATTAGAGAGATTATGTATGTGAGGAATTTATTGTAAGGGTTATTCTGGTAAAGGGGTTTAGGGTTTCAATCAGAACAAACAAAGCTTAAACTGGAACTATATTCTAGCATAGAAGATGCTATCTTAGTAGTTCACACTTCTCTAGATTGTTCTCTAGAATTTTATGTAGTCAGTGAGGCTCCTATTGTGATTAAGCAGTGTGCTTTAGGCTATAAGCCTTCCTACAAGTGCAGGCCCATCATATAGTGTAATATCTCTTCATATGGCCAATGGATTGATATTGTGGGTCACAAATCCCACCGTGGTTTTTCTTCATTGAGGTTTTCCACGTAGAAATCTATGTGTTATGGTTCTCATTTACATGTTTGGCTTATTGGTTGCTTTACTTCTTTCAATTCTGTTTATACTAGTATACCGGTTGGTGCATGAATGCTTTGTTAAGGCTAAAATATTTTACTCTGGTATAACATTGATTCACCCCCCCCCTCTCAGTGTTATTGGTTTCCAACAATTGGTATCAAAGCCTTGTTCCTCGAAGAAAGTTTAATAGCTTGAGGAAGATCCTAAAACCGGAATCATTGAAAATGGCTTTGGAGAAGCAGCTTGAGATGACACTTGAAGATTATGATGCTAAAAGATTGAAGAACTTAAAGCTACAAGATGGCACTTGAAGATTATGATGCATGTTTTGACTGAATGTTGTGGAAAAATTCAAGGTTTAAATACATGACCAAAATGAACACATTAGGTTTTTTTTTTTCTTATGAAGCTTTTCTGATCTAGTGCTTTCACTAGCATGTTTAAAAGGTGGCAACACAACACATAGGCCACTAGAACATACTTGAGAACATTGAAATAAAAACATAATAAATATTATTTATACTACTGAGGTCCTTTTTTTTTTGTCAGTAAACTCTTTTGACTAGAGCTATGAGCCAGTGGGGATCACATTGGGCGACCCCCTCCCCATGATTTTTTATGAGGCATTAACACCTCCCAGAACTGTCATTAGCTTGCCACCCTCCTTTTCTCTTTATCGCTCCATACCTCCTATTTCCGTATCTCTCCAACTACAACTCCTTATCCTTCCTCACCTTATCGCTCCATTCTCTTCACCCCTTATCGCTCCTTATTCCTCCTCACCTTATCACTCCACATGGCAACCACCATGCCTTATCTCTTCGAGGACACCTTATCAATCCACATTGTTTGTACAGGCACAAGCTTAGTTTGGTGGTGAATAGTGAAGCATGAGGGACAACGATGATGCGAAGGCCTTAACACCTCGTATTTTCACCGAACAGCTACCTCAAGGGTTTTAAATGACTAGCCACCTCAACAATCAGTGGGTCATCACCATATGAAGAATGGGAAAGAACTTTGGCAAGTGGTAATTACCTCTAAGAAGACATACAAGGACTTGAGTAATTCTCTTTTAGTCACTGATCCTCAAATATTAAAGTTCAAACAACTTTCAATCGTGGTCTAGCGACTACCATCAAAACATGCAGAACTAGCTTGCCCGTTAACCATATTAGCTTTCAAAGTGGGCCCATTAGTTAATCACTCATTCACTCTTTGTCATTGATCCACAAAGGTTAAAGTTTGAGCATCTCCTCATTGCGGTACAGTGACAGCCGTCGATCTTCCTCTGACTTGCCATCTTTTTAACACACCTAGGCTGCCCACTTTTGGTTGGGCCCACCATTTAGTCGCTAATCAACAATGAATAAAAGTCAAGCAACTTTCAACTGCGGTTCAGTGACAACCGTTGGATCACAAGTCAACCGCTCGATCTTTAGGGTTCTTTGTTACTTAACCGCTGCCACTTCACCGTCTGCACTAACTGTTTGCCTTAACCGCCTGCCTTAACCCACCACTTGTTGTTTGTCGCTGGGTCACAAAGAATAAACATCACGCAAATTTTTATTGCAGTATAGCGATAGCCATCGATCTAAAGAAACTTATCCAACCTTTGAGAACCCTGACAGATACAAAGGAAAAGACTTAGGACTTTAGGAAACTGTGAAATATTAATTAAAACCTACCTGCCCAAGCCTAGACTTAAAATGGCCCCATTCAATGATGCGGTGACCCTTTCACTTAAGTGGAAAAAGCAACAAGTAGAAATAAAAAGACTTGGAGATAATACAACACAAAGGTTACCCTTTGAAAGGTTTTGAAATTGTAAAACCCTAAACCCTTAGGAAACATAAACTCGTAGACAAAGGTCAAATTTTTGAATTTTGACAGGCATTTAAGGATAAAAGGAAATACTTCCAACACATTTAAAACACTGATAATAGGTGATATGCACAACAACTCAAATAATGAAATTTGGGCTTGAGTTCTCTTCAATCGATCCACCATATTATAGTTGCTAGTTATTGAAGGTCGGTTTGGAGGTACTCCTAGTAATGTGACTTTCAATCTTCTTGTAATCATGGCATAATCTCTCCTTTTAGGATTCACTGTGATTGTAGCTACCATTTCATGTCCTTCACTTAGTGTGTTAATGGCATAGTCAAATGCTACATTGGTATAATTGGCAGTAGTGTCTTGTGCATTAGAACTGAAAGCCTTTCCTTTGTCATGTTTGACAAAAGGATCTTTGAAAATGGTATGATTTATATTTGGTGCTTTATTATCCACTATAATGACACCTTGATCTATGAGATCTTGGATGAGGTTCTTCAATTTGTAGCAGGTTGCTGGCTTGTGACCCTTATTACAGTGATATTCACAGAATTCATTATCATTCCACCAAGAAGGCTTAAATGGACCTCGTTCATATGGCCTAGCTTCTAGTAAGGTTATAGCATTTCTTTGTATTAACTTCTTCAGTGCAAATTCAATAGGTTCTCCAAGGGGTGTGAAGTTCCTTCTAAGTGTGTCTATCCTTGGAAGCCTTGGATTATTTGATTGTAATACATTGGTGTCATTTGTCTGAGACTGGTTCTTATCAGTTGGTCCTTGTACAGATATTGTTGGTTGAGCTCTGTTCACAATATGTGCATCATCAACTCCGTCATTTGTGACATTTTTGTTTCTAGACCAAAATTTTGATCTTTCATTGCTTGTGTTGGTAGTTGGTCCACTATCCTTTTGGTGTTTCAATAGTCCTTGTTCTAATAGGCCTTTCTCACATTTGATGCCTTTTTCTATTATGTCTTTGAAATTATTCAGGAATTGCATTTGTAATGGATATTTAATTAGAGGCACAAGATTTTCATTAAAGATGTCTACTTGTTCTACTTCAGGGATGTGACTATGACATCTACGATATAGGCCTCTCCATCTTTGTAAGAATGTGGCAAAAGTCTCACCTTCTTTTTGTTTCGTTGCACATAAATCCATTAATGTGATTGGATTATCTATGTTGAAGGCAAAGTTGGATATAAAAAATTCCACTAATTCTCCCCATGAAGTAATTTTTGGCAGAAGGTGCGAAAACCATTCTAGTGTTGTCCCTCCCAGGCTTTTTGAAAATAATCTCATCAAGTGTGTATCATTGTGAGCTAATTCAATGCATTCCATGAAGAATTGTCTTATATGATCTCGAGGATCTCCTTTCCCTCTATATTTGTCAAATTTCAGTGTTTCAAAATGTGGGGGAAAAGGTGGCATGTATAGTTTTCTGTCAAAAGGATAAGGATAGAGATCTTCCATGGTATAGCTCTTTTTATCATTCCCCACTTGTATACTGGCCATTTGCTTTTGTAGGTTCTCCATTTGTTGAGTCAAAAGTTGTGTTTGGGTTATTGGTGTGTTGGCTTGATGAATGTTCCCTACAAAAGGAATAGTATTTGAGTACCTTTGAGCTTGTTGAAATGTAGATAGACCAGGTAATTGTGTCCCATAAGTCTCAGTAGGCGGTGTAAAGTATGCAAATTGTGGAGTATCATTTGGCTAAACCAAGCTTGTTGTCCTTGGATTCATATTCTGACTATTGTAGGTGGAACCAACTGAAACTGCTAGTTGAGTTATATTTGCCAAGGTAGTGGTGTGAGATATTGGAGCTTGCATTGTCATATTTGGCGTTGCCCATGTTGTAATATTGGCACTTGGTGGTGTCACTGTTGACTATATTGAGGGCAGTATTGTTGAAATATCTACCCCTAGTGGTAGTTTGACCCCATTTTGTACTAAGAGAGTGAGATATCTATCTTTGTCACTATTAATGAGAGCGTTGAGAATCATTAATGTTGTGGGATCTTGTTGGGTTGCTTTGAGCTCTTCCTTTGTCAAATTATGTCGTATTTCATCAAGGGAAGGCATCTTGTTTAGGTTTGTTGACATTATTGTGGGTGTGTAACCTTGTATTTTTTGTTGTGTGGATAGATCCATATTCTATGTAGGGTTGACCAAGGGGTCGTTGTTAGGATCCATTTGATTTTTTGCCTTTTGAGCACGTGTTAATGGCATAAATATTGCTTCGAAGTGATCTTGACTCTCTAAGATGTGTATGCAAGACTTGGTTAAATGTAGCTAAATATATTTCTATGACACCCTAAAATGTAGACAACATGATCTATGATCATGACTTGCTATCTAGGATTTCAAAATTCAGACATGAGATTTTCAGTGTATTGTCGGAAAGCTTCAAATTCTACCTCTTCTTTAATTCGGTTTTCTAGGTCTATGTCTATCTGCACTGATTTTTGAACTTCTTCATCTATGACATCCTGGACTATGTTGTATTGGTTTTGATCAATTATCAATTCTTTAGCAAGGGTATTTAAACCGTTAATTATTTCTAATCGAATGTTGTTTGCCCCAAGATTTGGTTGTTCAAATGGGAATTGATCATTTCCTTTAAGACCCATGTGTTGAAGATTACTATGTAGAAAATCAAGACTCTAAGAATGAATGAATGATACCTAAAATTATAGACACATTTTCTTTTTCTAACATGGTTTGACGAATGTTTCTATGGTCTTCTCTACCAATTGTCTAATGGCTTCTTTTTGAGCTGCTCTTTGTATCTTTTTCCTTAGTTTCTCATCAAGGCGAACAAACTTTCGGTCATCATCTATGACAACCTCAACTGTATCATATTGGGCACGATTAACTCTTAATTCCCAAGCGAGGTTATCTAAACCATCAATTATTTTTAATTGGTCAGTGTTTGGTCCAAGATTTGGTTGTTCGAATGGGAATTCTCCATCTCCTCCAATACCCATGGACTTAGGTATGATTCCTATAATCTGACGTGACACTAATTTTAAGGTGCTTTGGTGAAATGACTTGTGTGAGGACTTTGTGTGATGATTATAATGGAACTTCTACATGAATTGAATACCTAGGACCTATGATCACTTGAAAGTAATATTTTCATCAATTTTGAATTTGTCCCCAAAGGTTTGGTTCTGACGTTGGTTTTGTTGTTGGCACTTGTTTTCTTGTTGAAGTTTTGATCTTGTTGAACACTGAAACTTTTGACTTTGTTTTGATTTGTATCTTGTAATGTTTTGAATTTGTTGAAGTATAGAAAAGGGCACAATAGTCACATCAAAAAGAATAAAACCATGAATATAGAAATTGTTTAGGAAAGTTTTTCAGATTTCCATGAATGTTGGAATCTTTTTCAAGACCCCATTTTGTTTTTCGTTGTATTTCGGCAATTTGATATCAAACAGACTCTCCTAATGTCAAAAGGTCACATGTATTTTCACAGCCCACATCTTGATACTCTGTCAGCTCAAATAGTCATGTCACACCCTAGGGTGTGCCCTTTTTTTGCCTTTTTCTGGAAATTAGATCAAATAAGATTGCTCCTCAATTGGTCTGTTATCTTGGGAGATTTATGGTGAGTGTCTTGGGGGCATATTCTTCCCCACCCTTGCACTATGATAAAACAAGTGTCTGGTTACTGACTCGGCTTGGATTCTAATTTCTATGGTGTTTAGACAAGGTTTCATTCGAGTGGTCACAATCAATAGCATTTTATAATCCATTGAGGGAGGTCTCCCAGTCTATAGAGGTTACGCTCTATAGATTTTAACGCATTGTATAGGCACTGAGGTTGGCATAACGACGTTGTGACAGCATGTAACACTTATTACATATGATTTTCATCGCATACACATTTGATTATAGTGTCTTGGATTACTTGACTTTAGCCATTGGCCACTTAGGTAGTTCCCCTCTCACTGACCTTAATGGTGCTCTAAGGGCAACTTGGGAGGACGGGCCTTCTAAAGGATTTAATTGCAAAAAATAAAGGAAAGAACGAAAGAAGAGAGTCTAGTTTTCTGATCACCCATTGAAGGGGATAGCATAATTACCTATCTCCTCAAAGACACAAAAAATAAAGTTCTTTTTATCCTTTCATTGCAATGATTTTCTATTCTAAGTGGAGATGTTGCTCCACACAGACATGGTGGTCATTTTAACCAGCATAGCAATGATGAAATTTGTTTTTTTCCTTTTATTAAAGCACCAAAAAGAAGTGTTTCTAAGCTACCCCTGTAGATAAATAATAATGTTAGTCAACACATTGTGGGCTATCCAGCCTAATTTTCAAATTACAGAGTTCTGTCTTTTCACAAACACAAAGGTATTCTGGTAAAAACCAGAACTATAATAAAATAGAAAATGAAAAACTAAATCTATCAAATGCGACTAAACTACTAATCAAATGTGAATTGATATCATATCAAATGAGACACAATAAACCATCAATTGTGAATTACTGTATAAGCAATTGTGACATGATGACCAACCAATTGTGATATGATGTGATAGCAATTGCGACTTCTTCTTTTTTTCTTTTTTTTGAAATTTTTTTATTTTATTTTTTTGAACTTTTAACAGAAAAATAGAAGAAAAGATAGAAGATAGAAGAGTTATTCTACAATGATATTGTTCCACACTACGTGAGCCAACACATCGATTTCATCAAATAATTTGTATTTGGTTAAAAAGTGATGGATGGTTCTGTGATACTGAGCGATCTCCTATTTTTCTTCGATCTCACAGAGCTCCCTTTCAGCCTTTAGAAGTCTTTGATAAGCTTTTTGTTGTCTCCTATTCTACTTTTCCTTTCTTGCACCTAAAATTTGGAATGTCACCTTTCCTGCCATTGGATTAGATACATTTTATGTGCCAAAATCAACTTTTCCAGAATTCGACAAAATTTCAAGGTTAGATGCGCACAACAAAATCATTCAAAAATGACACAATTTTTTTTTAATTTGCAATCCTTTAGAGCAATTGCGATCTATTTAAGCAATTGAAATATAATATCTAATCAATTGTGATATGATGTCATATAAATTGTGATATGTTATTGGCAATTGCAAATTTCTGCATATACAATTGCGATATCCAATTTCCTATGCGCGTACAAATCTGCAAGTTTTGTCAAAACATAAAAATGAAGGTTAGAGTAATTTCACGTCGAGTTCACCATTGTTTCTATGCCTGAATGTCATAAATGTATTAAGCTAATTAGAAAATAAGAATGAAACACCAATTCTCAACTAATTAACAAACATCAAACATAGTCAATGAAAATCAATACAAGAAATGAGAAATGCATTCAAATAGAAACTCCCTCATTCTGCATCTTTGCTTCCATTGTGCTTCTCCAATTTGCATGGTTGGTGGCTCTTAGATATTTCACCAATTTCCTACATACAAATACTTTGAAGACTCTGATTTTGTGATTCTAGAAAAGCTAGTTTGAAATGATGAAAAGAGGTTGAATTTATAGATTTTCAACGCAAAGGGGGTGAGAAATAGAACTCAAGTGTTGATTGAGAGACAATTGATTTAGATTGATCAGTGAACTGAATTGATTGATTTGTTATCTAAATTGATTGAGTGAAATAAATAGATTGAACAATGAACTGAATAGATGGATTAGTCAACTCACTTGATTGATTAGAAGAATGAATTGATTGATTAGAAGACTGAATTGATTTTGAGTTAAAAAAGGATGATTGATGAGTTAACTGAGTTAACTGACTTGATCAATTAGTTCTGATTTTAGCATGTGTTGTAGGAATTTGGAATTGAATTTAAATTTCATTTTCAATTTGGATTTGAATTTGGTCATTCGAATGTTGAAATGCACATGAAATTAATTGAAATTCAAATTTGGCGAAATGTGAATTTGATGATTTGAAATTAGATGAAATGAAGTGAAATTCGAATTTGGGGAAATATGAAATGAAATTAGATGGAATTAATTGAAATTAAAATTTGGGGAATTGAAGGAATAAGTTAATTAATTTAAATAATTTAAATGAAATTATTAAAACTTAGGAAATAGAATTAATTCAATAATAAAGATTATTTAACTAAGGAAAATGTTGCAATTAATTAAATAATTGATATTTAATTAATAATTGAGATAGGGTTAACTGGTTAAAATGATTTGAGAATAGAAATAGAAAAATTAGAAGTGTTGAAGGGTGATGATTAGAAGGAATAGCTAGTTTAATCAAATAATTAAAGAATTGCTTAATTAAATAGATGAATAATTAGTGTAGAATTAATGAGACATTTTTTAGGTGTCTACATTAGTATCTTGTACAATGTTCCCAGTATTAACCGGTGTTTCAGTATTTGTCTGTACATTTGTGTTTATCGGTGGCTCAATTTCCACTATCTTGATATTCTTCAAAACTAAGGATGGAGTACCCATAATTCCTTTTCCTTTCCCTTCAACCGGTGTATCTACAGTGTCAGTCTTTGTCTCCGGTGAAGTAAAGAATCCTCTATGCTCTCCCAAAAATTTAATACAAGCTTTCTGAATTTTCTTTATTACTTCATTCACTATCCCTAGCATCAAGCTAGCTATCCTATGTTTTCTATTGAAAACCTTTCTATCTGTGGCCTCAATTGTCTTATACATTTCATCTAGAGCTATACTAACACAGATAGTTAGTAGTTCTTGCATTTTAATGTGTTTATCATCTTGCATAGCAGATAACCTTCTAGCATCTAACATATTATATAACTCAGCCGGTATTTGATTTTCTATCTCTATTAAGGCTTTCTTATAAATATCTAAGTACAACAGGACTTCTTCTTCTACCTCTCTATGCTCATCAACCTCTAATTTTTCATAATAAAACTTAACATTCTTCAACATTCCATCTTTAGTTATTTCATCAACAATTTATGCACAAGTTTTAGGTGTAACCTTACCAGAATCAGTGTCATCCTTCTTCTTCCTCTTTCCAGTATCAGATGTAGCTATGGGTGTAGCCTTAGGTACTTGCTTCTGAGTCGGTAACTTGATTGTGACATTTCTAACTGATTGCTTCTTTGCTTCTACCTTAGGTTCTTCTAGTTTCTTCCTAACAACCCTCTTGCATGCAAATGGTGTGTTATCCCCTAATTCAGAATCTGCAGTTATAGGTTCAATGAGAACTACTGGATCCTTCCTCTGTCTCCCTTTCTCCCAGAGAGCATCAATAAGTGCCTTTATGTCCTTTGAGACCTCTTGTACAAATTTTCTTGCTTTTCCTTCTTGTTTTTCCCTTCTCTTTCAGTTGAACTCTATTTCAACCTCTAGAGTCTTCTGTTGTGGAGTTCCATAGGGTTTCTCTGTCTTATCTATTTCTGCATCAATTAGCATTTTCACATAGGCATCAAGAATCTGTGCATCTATGTCATATCCCATTTCCTCTATCCAAATCTTTTAAGGCTTGAGTGCCTCCATGAGAGTCGCATCCTTCTTAACCATGAAACAAATGTTGGTAGAGTATTTCTCTACTATATTCTCAGGTATTCTAATCCTAGACCTCATAGATTTTTGAAAAGCCTTGAAATAACCCCATATCTTATCATCCCTTTGACTTCCTAATGCAGCAATTGATTGTTTTAATTGTCTTCCTACCAGAATGTCAAAAGCCCATTGCTTCCTACCAAAACCAGGTGCATCATTCAAAAAGTATAACACCAAATAGACTAATGAATTTCCATACCGGAAGGTGCCCTTCTTCTCACCTTTAATCTTTCCTAAGTTGATCAATAACTCTTCAAGCATCCAACCGCAAAGATCTAACTTTACATTTTCTCTCATCATATTATATGCAACCAAAATACATGAACCAGAAATAGAATTCAATCGGTTTGACTGAGTTACCTTGTATCCTATAACCATGCTTCCAAACTTGATGTCAGTGTCGATGATAGTGCTCACTTTCATCGATCTCTTATCAGATGTGGCACCGATGATCTGCCTCATGAAGTCATTTGACACTTTCTTATCTGGATGTTGCCCTACTGATGGCAAACCTAGAATTGCTCGGATGGCTTCCTTAGTTATTTTATAAGGTTTGTCCAGCCATATGAATTCCCCATGTACTATGCTTAGTACATATCTAATTATTTCATCCTCAAACTCTGAAATATCCAAAATATCTGTAAACCCTAGATCTTCAATGTGCTGATATGTCAGTTTTATCTTTCTAGCTTCTCCCATTAGTTCATTCATATACATTCCCGTGATCTTAGAAGTTCCTAATTCCTCTATATGATAGTGAATGTATGCCCTAACATCTTCCGTAACGCGAGAAAATGCTCCAACCGAATCTTCCTTGCTAGCCACATGTGGATACCATTTGAAAATTGGCCTGGGGTGGTCCTTAACCTCCACTATAGTTGGATTTGCAACAAAAATAGGAACATAAGATGATCTCACTTTCATGTTTCAAGAAAAATACATTTTGCTTACTCTCGGTGAAAACCTTCAACAAGTCCTTCCAAACGTCGGTGTGATCACTCTAGAATAAATTTGATTGCCTCTGAATAGCCTCTGATCACACTTAGTTGCTTTGAATCACTCTCAATGTAGGGTGATTAACAATGAAGTTTTTTTGACCTTTTATCCTTCAAAAGAAAACCCTAATCTTCCATTGACATAAATGACTACCAGTGAAAGATATTGGATCTCTCTTAGAACATATCCATGCCAGATAATCTTCTCCAATATCTGGAACATGTTCCAGAACCTCTTCCCAGGGCATATGCATCATCTTCATGAATTTTTCTAACCCCTAAGGCATCTGCCTTAGTTACCGGATGAGCTCACTGTCAGTGCAGGACCAGCCTCTTCTATCGAATAGGTAACTAGTACATTCCCATCTGATGATTGCTCTTCAATCATCCTAACCCATCTCTGAGTGTGATCATGTCGGATCTCATTAACCTTCTCTTTTCCTTTTTCATTTCATCCTCCATTACCAACTGGTGGATTTATGCTTCTACAGAACTTAGCAATATGTTCGACTTCATTGCATGCATAACATGTAACATTGTTCTTCTGAATTGCCTTGATAAAATGATGAAATTGCTTGACCTGCACTGATTAGCCATATGTCCAAATTTTCCACAAGCATAGCATTTTACATTCGTTCTGCAATCTTTTGTCTTATGACCATTCTTATTGCATTTAGAACATTTACCGGGATAAGAATCAAGGTTTTGATTTGCTCTGTTTCTACATTGCCTAGCCATGTGACCAAATCTATTGCAAACAAAACATCTACCATTGAATTTATATGCATTGAATTTTCTTACCGGTGCCTTATGGTTTTGATCTTTATTAGCAGTACTGAAATCCATCCTTGCTCAAATCCAAGTCCACTGGAATCTCCAATATGCCTTTGTTTCTTCAATAACTCATCAAGTTGTGCTGAGTTGATCTTGATTTTTTCTTTATACTCACTTGCAGCAGTTAAATCATCTCTTAGTATTGTCATTTGTCTCTCAATCTCTTGCTCATTTCTCTGGGATTGCACCAAACCAGTTCTCAACATATCATTTTCATGAACCAACCCACCACATTCTTCAAACTTGTTCTTTAGTGATACAACAAGATTTTCTTCCTTTTTCTTTATGTCCTCAATCTCTTTATACATCCTCATAATTATAGCTTGCATTTCATTCTTCATAACCATATTCTCCTAACTCAATTTTTGACATTGTTCCTTAAGTGCATTTTTCTCTTCATCATCGTGATTTTGCAAAAGTTCCTTCCTCATAGCTTGAATAGATTATAGCCTCTCTTGTAGGACAAGAATGAATTACTTAGAATATTTCAACTCATCTTGTAGCTTTAAGTTCTTCAATCTTTCAGCATCATAATCTTCAAGTGTCATCTCAAGTTGCTTCTCCAAAGCCATTTTCAATGATTCTAGTTTCAAGATCTTCCTCAAGTTGTTAAACTTTCTCTGAGGCACAAGGCTCTGATACCAATTGTTGGAAACCAATAACACTGAGAGGGGTAAGTGCACAAAGATGGTGATTAAAAAGGGGGTATAAGTGGACACTTTTTTTCTGAAATCAGGTGAACCTGAACTTGGAGGCAAAAATTGAAAGTCATCCACTCAAGATATGAAGATAATCAAAGAACAAATATTGTAGTACTCTGAATCTAGTTTCCAAACTACTAGACTTTTTCAAAACTGGATAAGATTAAGGGGGCCAAATCCTTCGTGCACAAAACACTGACCCTGATTTTTTCTGAAAAACATAACATAGTGTCTGACATGCGCATCAAAAAAGTCATAGTTAGATTTAGTATTTTGATAAATCCTTTGGCAGAAAGATAGTTAAGAGTGAGCACTAGAAGATGTGTATTTTTTTGTAATTTTTTGTTGAGTATTTTATTTTTTATGATTTTTCGAATCGAGCACATCCTGAAAATTAGGTACCTGTTCGTGCGCAAAGCATAATTTGCACTAAACAAACAAATCGAAAATACATTTTTTTTTTTTTAATTGTAAAAAATCAAGTGCACTACAATAATATATAAAAAAATTAAAATTTGGATAATTATATCAAAATTTATTCAAAAACTGGTGCAGCTATGTCTGTGAGAACTATGGAGACACTGGTAAAAGAAATTCAATAATAATATGTTATTGTTGTTCAAATTGAAAATAAATTATATGGTTAGAAAGCTCAGAAGATGGGTGAAAATATGGTGGCAATTTTAGAAATACCCACTTGATGAAGTGTAAACCTGATGATGACAAAGTTGATAAACCAAGTTGATAAAATAAAACATGTCAAAAATGAGAGAAATGGAGGGAAATCAAACTTCCAAACCATAGCTTTGTCATCCAGGCCTATTTCCAAGCCTAAACAGTCAAAAGCACGTACGGGGTACTTATGGTGTAAGCAGCACGTATGCGCTCTTTTTACTATAAACAACGGGTATGCGCTATTGTATAATATGATATTCTATATATAATGTGTATATA